>NC_059214.1:51144702-51159702 GCF_020615455.1 Coregonus clupeaformis | reverse complement strand
TACTCGTAGGAAAGGTTTTCATCTTTAGCTCATATTCCGTGGATACTATGCGAAAGGTAAAACATTCATGCAAAACCTCACAGCATAATTGAAAAATGTATGGAAAACCAAACGAGGTCTTTGGTGATAGGTGAGATGGGCTGAGAGTGGCTGAGGGCTAAAGACCTGATGTTCGGTAACGTTTTACTGTTATGTGATTACTGTATATAAAAGTACCATGTATGTAAAATGTATGTATATGTAGCAGAAAAGCTGTAAAAAAAATTACAAAAGTCCTCCAAAGAGAGGGGATGGTGGATGGGTAAATAAAATAAAATATAAAATGTGTGATGTTAATTGATGGCGGCTGTGTTCCTCCATTCTAATGCGTGACTGTGTAATGTGACTCCTGTGTAACTGTGCCGCTGTCGGTCTCCAGCTGGGCAGAGCATTAGCCACAGTAGGCCCATAAGCACTGTGATAAACCCTGGATAAACACCGTGGAGACACACAGGCCCGTAGGGGGGCTGGGTCTCTGCTGGGACAGAGACCGAGACGTGGCCTGGGCTGTACAGCTGCCTGGTGGTTAGTGGGGAGTGGAAGTGATCAGGCTGGGTTAGAGGACAGACAGATGGCCATCTACAAGACAGAGCTGGTGAGCTGAGGTGACAATAACCAAAGACTTGATTGACTTGTAAGACTGAAAGACTGGCACCCACCACTGGTATGTGCTGCATAGGTACTGTACCAGTCATGGACAGGATTTTACAATAAGAAATAGGGAATAGGACATAGGGAATAGGGAATAGGACATAGGGAATAGGACATAGGGAATAGGACATAGGGAATAGGGAATAGGACATAGGGAATAGGAAATGACTGTGTTGTTGGACTGTATGTGGTTTAGCCAGCTGGTCTGAATCATGATTGACCTGGTGTGTGTTTGTGTTGGGTTTAAAAGAGACAGATGGGAGAGAGCTGGTGAGGTCACAATGGCCTGATCAGGAATTGAAGACTGACCTGTAGATTGACCTCTATTGAGCTGTAAGATTGTCCATATATGAATAGGAAATTGTTATATGAATGTGGTTTAGTTGTCCTGTACTGTATGTAATTTGATCAGCTGTGTTGTGTCTACATTATGTGTTGATCTGGTGTGTGTTTGTGATGGGATTGTGTTGATCTGGTGTGTGTTTGTGATGGGATTGTGTTGATCTGGTGTGTGTTTGTGATGGGATTGTGTTGATCTGGTGTGTGTTTGTGATGGGATTGTGTTGATCTGGTGTGTGTTTGTGATGGGATTGTGTTGATCTGGAATGTGCCACTTTACCTGCCCACAGACCCCGTCTTTTCCGCTAAAAAGAAAAAAATAGAAGGAAAAAAGGGAGACACACCACAGCGATAAAAGAGAACACCGGCCAGCGTGTATGAGGGACACCTCCCCCACCATATTTCACTCCAAATAATTTTTATTAATCCCAGATAGAGTAAATTGTGTAAAGACCATCCCCCATAAAAAAATTTTTTTTTTATTTTTTTTAAAACACACAAAAAAAAAACCACCAAGTATTTTGGTGCATTGACCTTATGTGTGTGTGTGTGTGTGTGTGTGTGTGTGTGTGTGTGTGTGTGTGTGTGTGTGTAGATTAAACATGAACGGGCCAAAAGGCATGGCTGCCAGGTCAAAATCAAATACAAGAACATTCTGCAGAATGGTATGGTCCCTGACTAATATTTAACAAAGCACAAACATATATTGTACCCAGAAGGTGCCTGCTCACACATTGTCTGTACTGTTTTAGCAGTGAAAAAGATACCCCACAGACAAGGCCCGGGTGGTGGGTCACCAAAGGCTGACCTTACCCCAGCAGAGGACATGGCCTTGGAGCTAAATAAAGGCAGGCCCGTCTTAGAGGGGATCCCTGGGGAAAAGAGACGCAGCATAGGTTCCTCCCAAGATGCCACCCGCTTCATTCAAGGTATGTCCTTCCATCTCTACATGGGATACAACCACATTCATATTGAATCAATTTGGACTGTCTGACTTTGGTTTACCTATTGCCTTGCAGTGTCTGGCAGCACTGTGTTCCTGTTAGAGCCACCAGCACAACCACCAGACGATGCTGATCCAGTGAGTACTCCATCAAAGGCATACTGTAGGCCTGGCATGTCTTGTCTACTAGCTTCAATATGAATCCGATTAAATGTGATAGGGTGAAGGCCCCAGTGCAGCAGCAACAGCACATGATGGAGACGATGATGAGGAGGAGACCATCTCTCCTAGATTCCAGAAGGCATGAGGTATCATGTTAAGACTGTGAAAGTACTATTTACTCTACAATGGTGAGGAGTCCTCATCAAAATCAAAAATCTAATTTCTTTTACAGGACCCAGATGCTATACAGTGGGAAAACCAGCCTGGCAACATAGTGCGTATTAATAAAAGGACACCACATCCTGCCAAATTCCGCGCGCTAAATTGTATTGTGTTCACGAAGCTCACAAGCTATCAGAAAGTTGTATGGCAACCACCTCCGGCGCCAAATAGAACTGGCAGACATAGACATTCAGTACAAGAAGAAAAGAATGGAAAAATCTTGCACTGGAGTCCGAAATAAAAAAGAGGACAATTAGGAAACTGGACCTTAAATACTTAAAAAACTTGAGAGGGAGGTGAGATATGCCTTCAATGTACACTGTATGCTAACTGTAACACAAATGTATTAATCATTATTTTTCTTTCCCCCCCAGCTCCAAGAAGATGACACAGCTCAAAATAAAAATTAGGTATATTCTCGTAAAGTCAAGTGAGCCATGACATATGAGCTCTTATTGTAAGCACACAGACGGTGGCATCTTTCTAAGGTTTTTTTTTTCCCAGCAATCAGTACCAACCAAGTCATCATTATAAGGCATCGCCCTCTTTGCCCACCCCCAGCACCGGGGTGTGGCCACTAGCCTATATGAAGGCCCAAAATTGTGTGTGTTCCTTTCTGCTCTGACAATGGCATGCCCATTCGTGCGAGATGTGGTGGATGAAGAAGCACTTGTGCTGAGGAGAGCCTTCAGGCGAGAAAGGGTCTTCAGGGGACCGGTTGGACCCACTGGCCTTCCCTGATGACCATCTATATGAAAGATACAGGTTTTCTGCAGATGGCATCAGGTATCTATGCAGACTACTGGGTCCCAGGATTAAGCACCGCACTGCACGGAGCCATGCACTGAGTGTGGAGCAAATGGTTTGTGTGGCCTTGCGCTTTTTGCTAGTGGAGCCTTCCTGTACTCAGTGGGGGATGCAGAACAGCTGAACAAGGCCACAATTTGCCGCACAATAAGGAGTGTGTGTCTGGCTATCAAAGCATTAGCAGATGTCTTCATCTCCTTCCCTGGCCACAGAAGACTCTGTGACATCAAAGAGGAGTTCTATAGAATTGCAGGTAAGAGGATCTACAAATTACAGGACAACTGTTAACACATAGTAGGATACTCATTACTTTGTGTGACAGGTTTCCCCAATGTCAACTTAGTGCAGTGGACTGCACACACATAAGGATAAAAGCCCCCTCAGGTGCCTATGAGGCCGATTTTGTGAATAGGAAATCCTTTCACAGCATTAATGTTCAGGTGAACATAACTTTTTGATATTGTCCATTGACGAACACTCTGCATTGCCAGTGATGTGCATTGATTGGTGTAATATTCCTCATCTTATGCATTTCAGATGGTCTGCAATGCTGACTGTGTGATCAGCAATGTTGTGGCAAAATGGCCTGGCTCAGTCCATGACTCCAGAATCTTTCGGGCCTCTGAAATCTATCAGTGCCTATCACAAGGTAAGCCACACAACCCCTATTTATAACCATCATGGCTGTGTCAAGAATATCACTGTGTTAGGAGGTAGTAATGATGAGATTTTGTGTTGACAGGTGAATTCTCTGGTGTGTTGCTGGGAGAAGCGGGGTATGGCTGCCAGCCTTTTCACCTGACACCTTCACAGACCCCCAGGAAGCACAGAGGCCTACAACCATGCCCATGCCAGGACCAGGGCCAGAGTTGAAATGACCTTTGGCCTCCTGAAGGCACGCTTTCACTGCCTTCACAAATTAAGGTCCAGCCCTGTTAGGGCATGTGATATTACTGTGGCTTGTGCTGTCCTCCACAATGTGGCCTGCCTGAGGAAGGAGAGGGCCCCCAAGAGTGCCACCAGCCATGGACTGGGACAATCCGGCAATCTTCCCTGATGACGACAGTGGTCGGCTGCTGAGGGACCAATATGTTGTTATTTTAGTTAGTATGTGTGCTTTCAATTTTGGTTAAATATATGTCCTGCGGTGGCAGAGGAATTTGGTTTTTGGGTTCGTTTTTTACGAATTTGGCCTCTTATGATGTTTGTGCGGTATACTGTGTATACAAGGCTGCAGGGAGGCTACTGCATCCATTCATTTGTCTGTTCAGTTGATGTGTATGGATTTGTCCTGCATTTATTTTAGTGTGCAGACATGCAGGGTGTGTTATATCTAACCTTTGCAGATGTGTATATCATTTGTTATAATAACCCAGATTCTGTGCTTTCCATCTTGTAGAAGTCACTGTGACTTCCAGTTGAAAAAGGCGTGGTTTACCTGCTTTGTTTGTATATTCAATAAAGACATAATGTTACACATTATCTAGTTTTCCTTCATCTGGTGTGTGTTTGTGATGGGATTGTGTTGATCTGGTGTGTGTTTATGATGGGATTGTGTTTGTACCTTCAGAAAGTTTTTACACCCCTTTACTCTTTCCACATTTAGAAGTAAAACAAAGTGGGATTAAAATGGATGTAATTGGCTTTGGCATTAAATCATGAACATTCTTACATTTGCCTTACCTCCATAACTTGCTACATTTGCACACACTGTATGTATATTTTCTGTTGTATTTTTGACTTTATGTTTTGTTTTACCCCATATGTAACTCTGTGTTGTTGTTTTTATCGCACTGCTTTGCTTTATCTTGGCCAGGTCGCAGTTGTAAACGAGAACTTGTTCTCAACTGGTTTACCTGGTTAAATAAAGGTGAAATAAAAAAAATAAAAAAATAATATTATTGTTCTCTGACAACAAACTTGTCCTTATAATTATGAAAAAGTATGAACAAAACAGCAGTCTGCATGCAGAAGCCTGGTCCAAACGGTCTGCATGCAGAAGCCTGGTCCAAACAGTCTGCATGCAGAAGCCTGGTCCAAACAGTCTGCATGCAGAAGCCTGGTCCAAACAGTCTGCATGCAGAAGCCTGGTCCAAACGGTCTGCATGCAGAAGCCTGGTCCAAACAGTCTGCATGCAGAAGCCTGGTCCAAACGGTCTGCATGACATCTCAACAGCCTGGTCCAAACGGTCTGCATGACATCTCAACAGCCTGGTCCAAACGGTCTGCATGACATCTCAGCAGCCTGGTCCAAACAGCAACGTTCGCTGCTAGATGTTTTGCACCCAAAAAAAACATCTGTTTATCCATTTATTTAGGATCAATCTAGCTAGCAAGCCAGGAAACTAAAAGCAACTTTCTAGACAATGGTTTGTTTTGTCATTTGGCAGACGCTCTTATCCAGAGCGACTTACAAGAGCAATTTTGGGTTAAGTGCCTTGCTCAAGGGCACATCAACAGATTGTTCACCTAGTCAGCGTTGGGATTCGAACCAGCGTCCTTTCGGTTACTGGCCCAACACTCTTAACCACTAGGCTACCTGCCACCCTGTTTGTTGCTAGCTTGTTAGCTTCCTTGTAAGGAAAATTAACACATTCCCAGGTAATTATTTACAAATGATTTACAAGTATGGCGAGCTGCTAACTGTGAATGTGAAGAAATGAAAGCAGTGCATGCTGTCATATCGCAGGAATTTAGAACTTGATCAATGCTGCTTGCTGCGCCAGGTTACCATGACAACGGTCTGAACAACAGGGTCAAAGTTGAATGTCTCTTGCTCAGTTGCCACCTAAGTAATGGCGATGCAAAAGGTGAACGCCCACAAGAAAGAAGTAAAGATGGGCTGTTTGAAAGGGAATCATATATAAACAGGCAACATAGGGTGAATCCATGTGAAAGAGATTACTACTATTGTTTCAGTTCTTATTTTTTTTTATATTTAACCTTTATTTAACGAGGTAAGTCAGTTAAGATCAAATTATTATTTACAATGATGGCCTTCACCGGCCAAACCCGGACAACGCTGGGCCAATTGTGCGCTGCCCTATGGGACTCCCAACAGCCTGGAATCGAACCAGGGGGTCTGTAGTGACGCCTCAAGCACTGAGATGCAGTGCCTTAGACCGCTGCGCCACTCGGGAGCCCATCACAGTTTCCTCTGTGTTGACACTGACCAGCCATAACAGTTTCCTCTGTGTTGACACTGACCAGCCATAACAGTTTCCTCTGTGTTGACACTGACCAGCCATAACGGTTTCCTCTGTGTTGACACTGACCAGCCATAACAGTTTCCTCTGTGTTGACACTGACCAGCCATAACAGTTTCCTCTGTGTTGACACTGACCAGCCATAACAGTTTCCTCTGTGTTGACACTGACCAGCCATAACGGTTTCCTCTGTGTTGACACTGACCAGCCATAACAGTTTCCTCTGTGTTGACACTGACCAGCCATAACAGTTTCCTCTGTGTTGACACTGACCAGCCATAACAGTTTCCTCTGTGTTGACACTGACCAGCCATAACAGTTTCCTCTGTGTTGACACTGACCAGCCATAACAGTTTCCTCTGTGTTGACACTGACCAGCCATAACAGTTTCCTCTGTGTTGACACTGACCAGCCATAACAGTTTCCTCTGTGTTGACACTGACCAGCCATAACAGTTTCCTCTGTGTTGACACTGACCAGCCATAACGGTTTCCTCTGTGTTGACTGTGTGTGTGGGAGGTGATGGTTTCCTCTGTGTTGACTGTGTGTGTGGGAGGTGATGGTTTCCTCTGTGTTGACTGTGTGTGTGGGAGGTGATGGTTTCCTCTGTGTTGACTGTGTGTGTGGGAGGTGATGGTTTCCTCTGTGTTGACTGTGTGTGTGGGAGGTGATGGTTTCCTCTGTGTTGACTGTGTGTGTGGGAGGTGATGGTTTCCTCTGTGTTGACTGTGTGTGTGGGAGGTGATGGTTTCCTCTGTGTTGACTGTGTATGTGGGAGGTGATGGTTTCCTCTGTGTTGACTGTGTGTGTGGGAGGTGATGAAGCAGCATTAACACACCAGGTGGTGTAGAAAGAGGAGGAGATTATATAATGTCATAATTCTTCATCATTTATTACCTATCCTTGACAGGAACAGTTGATGTAATAACTATTTCATTTTAGAGATTAGGCATATACCTTACCTTATCCCTATAAGCACAGCGTAAACTAGTGACAGTCATTTGTGTAGCTGTAATGGCAATTTAATTAAGCCCATATCTCCCTGGTGTGTGTGACATTTATATTAATGTTGTCTGTTCTGTCTATGTACAGTGAAGGAAAAAAGTTTATGATCCCCTGCTGATTTTGTACGTTTGCCCACTGATAAAGACATGATCAGTCTATCATTTTAATGGTAGGTTTATTTGAACAGTGAGAGACAGAATAACAACAAAAAAATCCAGAAAAATGCATGTCAAAAATTTTATAAATTGATTTTCATTTTAATGAGGGAAATAAGTATTTGACCCCCTCTCAATCAGAAAGATTTCTGGCTCCCAGGTGTCTTTTATACAGGTAACGAGCTGAGATTAGGAGCACACTCTTAAAGGGAGTGCTCCTAACCTCAGCTTGTTACCGGTATAAAAGACACCTGTCCACAGAAGCAATCAATCAATCAGATTCCAAACCCTCCACCATGGCCAAGACCAAAGAGCTCTCCAAGGATGTCAGGGACAAGATTGTAGACCTACACAAGGCTGGAATGGGCTACAAGACCATCGCCAAGCAGCTTGGTGAGAAGGTGACAACAGTTGGTGCGATTATTCGCAAATGGAAGAAACACAAAATAACTGTCAGTCTCCCTCGGCCTGGGGCTCCATGCAAGATCTCACCTCGTGGAGTTGCAATGATCATGAGAACGGTGAGGAATCAGCCCAGAACTACACGGGAGGATCTTGTCAATGATCTCAAGGCAGCTGGGACCATAGTCACCAAGAAAACAATTGGTAACACACTACGCCATGAAGGACTGAAATTCTGCAGCGCCCGCAAGGTCCCCCTGCTCAAGAAAGCACATATACAGGCCTGTCTGAAGTTTGCCAATGAACATCTGAATGAATCAGAGGAGAACTGGGTGAAAGTGTTGTGGTCAGATGAGACCAAAATTGAGCTCTTTGGCATCAACTCAACTCACCGTGTTTGGAGGAGGAGGAATGCTGCCTATG
The DNA here is from genome assembly GCF_020615455.1 of Coregonus clupeaformis. NCBI lineage: Eukaryota > Metazoa > Chordata > Actinopteri > Salmoniformes > Salmonidae > Coregonus > Coregonus clupeaformis. The sequence goes on along the minus strand of NC_059214.1, from coordinate 51,151,348 downwards.
ACCCCAAGAACACCATCCCCACCGTCAAACATGGAGGTGGAAACATTATGCTTTGGGGGTGTTTTTCTGTTAAGGGGACAGGACAACTTCACCGCATCAAAGGGACGATGGACGGGGCCATGTACTGTCAAATCTTGGGTGAGAACCTCCTTCCCTCAGCCAGGGCATTGAAAATGGGTCGTGGATGGGTATTCCAGCATGACAATAACCCAAAACACACGGCCAAGGCAACAAAGGAGTGGCTCAAGAAGAAGCACATTAAGGTGCTGCAGTGGCCTAGCCAGTCTCCAGACCTTAATCCCATAGAAAATCTGTGGAGGGAGCTGAAGGTTCGAGTTGCCAAACGTCAGCCTCGAAACCTTAATGACTTGGAGAAGATCTGCAAAGAGGAGTGGAACAAAATCCCTCCTGAGATGTGTGCAAACCTAGTGGCCAACTACAAGAAACATCAGACCTCTGTGATTGCCAACAAGGGTTTTGCCACCAAGTACTAAGTCATGTTTTGCAGAGGGGTCAAATACTTATTCCCCTCATTAAAATGCAAATCAATGTATAACATTTTTGACATGCGTTTTTCTGGATTTTGTTGTTGTTATTCTGTCTCTCACTGTTCAAATAAACCTACCATTAAAATTATAGACTGATCATTTCTTTGTCAGTGGGCAAAAGTATAAAATCAGCAGGGGATCAAATAATTTTTTCCCCTCACTGTAGGTTACTACTCCGTATGGGTAACATACAACCAGCAAGAATATTAACACACACACACACACACACACACACACACACACACACACACTTTGGACGGAGGCACGATTACAGAAAAATACACAACTAAAGATGAGGGCACTGGCCAGATGAACTCCTTACCCTCATCTGCTCTCTCCTCTGTAATCCTCTCTCTAGGAGGTCATGAAACACAAAGACTAAAAGTGACGGGGGTCTGACAGAAGGGGGTTGAATGAGTCAAATGGATCTCGGTTAACTATAACTGTAGTCTAAATGAATGCTCATTATTAGGGCTGTGTTTGCAATATTTTATCCATGGCAAAAAGGAAAACACGTAGCAAACCAAAGCCTTTGGTCCTATAAAAATATGTTGTATGTAAAATATTGTGTGCTAATAGTAAATAAATAAATGTGACTCTGGATAACAACATTACGGCTGCTTTCCTAAAGAAGCCAAATCCGTTTCGTGTTTTGTTTCATTAAAACGATACTAACGAGTATAGTGGTACTGGTATCGTCCCGGCCCTAGTAATTATGGAGGGGGATTAACCAGAAGCAGAAGAAATGTGGGCCAATCTCAGGCTCCCAAGCCTTTATCGCTGTCCTTCTGGTCAGGAAACTATTTTATGAACTGCTCTCTCTCCTCCCAGAGTCAAATCGAATATCCTCATTACTAGTTAATTTGTCTCCAGTTCAGTGCAGGCCAGTGGGACCATCCTACCACACTCAGAGGACAGCAGGGTGTGTGGCATTTCTGTTCACAAACACAAACAGACCCCACAGAGCCCCAGGACAGCAACACAATTAGACCCAACCAAATCATGAGAAAACAAAAAGACAATTACTTAACACATTGGGAAAATTAACAAAACAACAGAGCAAACTAGAATGCTATTTGGCCCTAAACAGAGGGTACACAATGGCAGAATACCTGACCACTGTGACTGACCCAAACTTAAGGAAAGCTTTGACTATGTACAGACTCAGTGACCATAGCCTTGCTATTGAGAAAGGCCGCCGTAGGCAGACCTGGCTCTCAAGAGAAGACAGGCTATGTGCACACTGCCCACAAAATGAGGTGGAAACTGAGCTGCACTTCCTAACCTCCTGCCAAATGTATGACCATATTAGAGACACATATTTCCCTCAGCTTACACAGATCCACAAAGAATTTGAAAACAAGCCCAATTTGGATAAACTCCCTTATCTATTGGGTGAAATACCACAGTGTGCCATCACAGCAGCAAGATTTGTGACCTGTTGCCACAAGAAAAGGGCAACCAGTGAAGAACAAACACCATTGTAAATAGAACCCATATTTATGTTTATTTATTTTCCCATTTGTACTTTAACTATTTGCACATTGTTACAACACTGTATATAGACATAATATGACATTTGAAATGTCTTTATTATGTTGGAACTTCTGAGTGTAATGTTTACTGTTAATATTTATTGTTTATTTCACTTTTGTTTACTATCTACTTCACTTGCTTTGGTAATGTTAACACACGTTTCCCATGCCAATAAAGCTCTGAAATTGAAATTGAATTGAGAGAGAGAGAGAGAGAGAGAGAGAGACAGAGAGAGAGAGAGAGAGCCACACAGAGAGAGAGAGAGAGAGAGAGAGAGAGAGAGAGAGAGAGAGAGAGAGAGAGAGAGAGAGAGAGAGAGAGAGAGAGAGAGAGAGAGAGAGAGAGAGACAGAGACTGATAAAGGCGGAAGGTGAAGAGGTAGTCTTTCAGCGGCAGACAGCTAATCTGGCAGCTATAAATACTGAGTCTCCATTGTTCCCCTGACAGACGAGTAAACCCCCCTGCCTGCTGCCTACAGGGCCCGGTCCTCTCCCCACTGCCTCCTGGGAGCCGTCACAGCACTCAGCACAGCCTCAATCACCACCTCCTACAGTTCATACCATTTATTAATCCACACCTGGACTCTCCCGTCCAACCTACCTGCACACCACAGTCTCAGCTGTGCTTCCATTAACTTGGCCAATTATATGTTTTCTATTCATTTAGAAAGCTTGCATTGAAAAAAAGATGTGACAATTGCCTGCTACGGTGGCGTTTCCATTATTCTAATAATTATCATGCGCCAGTGTATCGCCACGGTCCTGGTCCACGGTGAAACTCCTGTATCCTAGATTGGAAATAATTGGATGGTGAAACTTGCATCTAAGCCAACCAGAAGAGCAAGGCTAAGCAATTCAGGCATTCTTGAAAGTCAAGACAATCCTTGTCCTGCAAAATAAACATTATTTGCATAGTTGAACAATTGATTTAACAAGCAGAAGGCATTTAGAAATGTATGTGGAGTGGAGCTTTATAGTTATGCGATGACATCACGTGCCCCGCCTACCTTAAACATTATTCTGAAATCATTTATTACAAAATTACAGTTTCCATCATAATATTTAGCAATAAAGACAGTTATACAAAATAAAAATCCACCCCTGTTGAATAGATAAATATGTTGGCGATCTTTAGAAAATGTCTCCTATAGCTGCCATTTCCACCTGGGTCGACGGAAACCTGCCTAGTCATTAAATCCACACATCTACTACCTACTTATCAGTAACCAATCAACATCTCTCTCACATTCTACACATATACCTACCTAGTACCTACCCAGCAGTCTCACTGGCTCAATCCACAACTTACACACATCATACCTGGCAACCCATCCCACACCCATGTACCTGGCAACCCATCCCACCCCATGTACCTGGCAACCCATCCCACCCCATGTACCTGGCAACCCATCCCACCCCATGTACCTGGCAACCCATCCCACCCCATGTACCTGGCAACCCATCCCACCCCATGTACCTGGCAACCCATCCCACCCCATGTACCTGGCAACCCATCCCACCCCGATCAGGATCAGTAGAGGCTAAATGGAGGTGTGATACATATCGATCAGGATCAGTAGAGGCTAAATGGAGGTGTGATACATATCGATCAGGATCAGTAGAGGCTAAATGGAGGTGTGATACATATCGATCAGGATCAGTAGAGGCTAAATGGAGGTGTGATACATATCGATCAGGATCAGTAGAGGCTAAATGGAGGTGTGATACATATCGATCAGGATCAGTAGAGGCTAAATGGAGGTGTGTAATACATGGTGTTCCAATACCTCAGGATCCCATTACAATGACATATTTTATTTAGTGTTCCACACCATGTCTGCATGGCATGTACAGTAGTACCCCCCCTCAGGAATAACTGTCTACCAGCAACTACACACACCAGGGTTGTAAAACATGCTAATGCATCATGGGTAATTCATGCATTCAGGGTTGAGTCAGTTAATTGGTTTGAAGTGTGAGTCATGTGGGGGCCTAGTTACCGTCTGTAGTTATGTAGTCATCCTGACAGTCACGCACGCGCGCGCGCACACACACACACACACACACACACACACACACACGCACGCACGTGCACATCCACACACACTGAACCAGTCACACTTTTAATAGAGCCAGTGTTTCTGAAGGGCTAGACGGTGAGGATCAGGGAACTGTAGTAATTGATGAGAGCCACACCTAACTCAGCAGAGTAATCGCTCTAAACAAGCAGTGGCTTCGTCCCAAAGGGCACCCTATGCCTTGTGCTGCTCTACTGTTGATAAGGACCCACTGGGTAGTGCACTATGTAGGGAATAGGGTGACAATTGGGACGTAGTTTGTGTGAATCTCAATACAGTGAAAATGAGCTGGCCTCATTCATTACTGTATCTAAATACACAGGAGGAAGACAGAGGTCTGGCAGCATGGATGGTGTTTCTGCTAGCTATTCTGCCTCTCCAAGTGGTACTTCACAGCTTTCATGCGTTTAGTCTACCGACTGTCAAGACACAGGGATAGGGCTATATTTTCCACACAGCATTAACTGGTGTTTATGAAGACGATGAGTTATATATGATTCATGAACCATGAGAAAGGAAGGCGGTGGGATTCCACTCACAGACCTTCATCTACAAGAACAGTAAGAGTAGAGAAGGTCTAAATGAATAGACAGATGAGGCAATAGAGGCAAGTGGAGGTGTATTTCCTGAACAGGTACAGTTGAAGTCGGAAGTTTACATACACCTTAGCCAAATACATTTAAACTCAGTTTTTCACAATTCCTCACATTTCATCCTAGTAGAAATTCCCTGTTTTAGGTCAGTTAGGATCACCAGTTTATTTTAAGAATGTGAAATGTCAGAATAATTGTAGAGAGAATTATTTATTGCAGCTTTTTTATTTATTTCATCACATTCCCAGTGAGTCAGAGGTTTACATACACTCAATTAGTATTTGGTAGCATTGCCTTTAAATTGTTTAACTTGGGTCAAACGTTTTGGGTAGCCTTCCACAAGCTTCCCACAATAAGTTGGGTGAATTTTGGCCAATTGCTCCTGACAGAGCTGGTGTAACTGAGTCAGGTTTGTAGGCCTCCTTGCTCGCACACGCTTTTTCAGTTCTGCCCACACATTTTCTATAGGATTTAGGTCAGTGCTTTGTGATGGCCACTCCAATACCTTGACTTTGTTGTCCTTAAGCCATTTTGCCACAACTTTGGAAGTATGCTCGGGGTCATTGTCCATTTGGAAGACCCATTTGCGACCAAGCTTTAACTTCCTGACTGATGTCTTGAGATGTTGCTTCAATATATCCACATAATTTTCCTTCCTCATGATGCCAACTATTTTGTGAAGTGCACCAGTCCCTCCTGCAGCAAAGCACCCCCACAGCCTGATGCTGCCACCCCTGTGCTTCACGGTTGGGATGGTGTTCTTCGGCTTGCAAACCCCATCTTTTTCCAACAATCATAACGATGGCCATTATGGCCACAGTTCTATTTTTGTTTCATCAGACCAGAGCACATTTCTCCAAAATGTACGATCTTTGTCCCCATGTGCAGTTGCAAACCGTAGTATGGCTTTTTTATGGTGGTTTTGGAGCAGTGGCTTCTTCCTTGCTGAGCGGCCTTTCAGGTTATGTCGATATAGGACTCGTTTTACTGTGGATATAGATACTTTTGTACCTGTTTCCTCCAGCATCTTCACAAGGTCCTTTGCTGTTGTTCTGGGATTAATTTGCACTTTTCGCACCAAAGTACGTTCATCTCTAGGAGACAGAACGCGTCTCCTTCCTGAGCGGTATGACGGCTGCGTGGTCCCATGGTGTTTATACTTGTGTACTATTGTTTGTACAGATGAACGTGGTACCTTCAGGCGTCTGGAAATTGCTCCCAAAGGATGAACCCGACTTCTGGAGGTCTGCAATTGTTTTTCGGAGGTCTTGTCTGATTTCTTTTGATTTTTTCATGATGTCAAGCAAAGAGGCACTGAGTTTGAAGGTAGGCCTTGAAATACATCCGCAGGTACACCTCCAATTGACTCAAATTATGTCAATTAGCCTATCAGAAGCTTCTAAAGCCATGACATAATTTTCTGGAATTTTCCAAGCTGTTTAATGGCACAGTCAACTTAGTGTATTTAAACTTCTGACCCACTGGAATTGTGATACAGTGAATTATAAGTGAAATAATCTGTCTGTAAACAATTGTTGGAAAAATTACTTGTGTCATGCACAAAGTAGATGTCCTAACCGACTTGCCAAAACTATAGTTTGTTAACAAGAAATTTGTGGAGTGGTTGAAAAACGAGTTTTAATGACTCCAACCTAAGTGTATGTAAACTTCCGACTTCAACTGTATATGTTAGCAGACCCACTCTACCTCTCCCTCCCTGACCCAACACTGACAGACCCACAGAACAGGAAGACAGAGAGAAAGAGAGGGGGAGTGGAAGAAGAGAGGGAACCACATTGTCAAGACATAGACAGAAGGGAAAGGCAAAGGGTTCAACGAGAAAAGTATACGACTGACTCATAACCTCTATACATATGGCATGCATATGAGGT
>NC_059214.1:51124702-51139702 GCF_020615455.1 Coregonus clupeaformis | reverse complement strand
CCAATAAAGGCAAGTGACTTTATATCTAAGATGGGAGCTACCGATGACATTGAGGCATACCTGCATGCATTTGAGGCCACGGCCACTAGGGAAGCCTGGCCCAAGCAACAGTGGGTTGGTCTGTTAGCCCCCTTTCTAACCGGGAAGCGCTGAATGCTGTCCGGGACCTGGGCCCTGACCAGGTTACTGACTATGATGCCCTGAAGTCTGAGATCCTCAGCAGATATGGACTCACAAAGTTTGGTATGGCCCAGCGCTTTCACAGCTGGACCTTCCAACCAGACCAACCTCCTCGGGCGCAGATGCATGAACTTGTCCGAATCGCAAGGAAATGGCTGGATCCGCAGAGGAATACAGCAGCGGCGGTGGTGGAGGCCGTTGTGGTGGATCGTTACCTACGCGCCCCTGCCTTATGAGGCAAAACGGTTCATCAGTCAACAGGCCTTGACCACGGCTGATCTGACCGTGGAAGCTGTGGAAAAGTACCAGGCCACAGCGGAGATGCTGAATGCTTCCCGAAAAAGACCCCAGGAGGGCGGCCCCACCACAAATGGGAAGAACCCGTCCAAAGGACCCTAAGGTCTTGAACCCAGCCACGTCAGGACTTATCCCGGCTCCAGGGGGAGCCAGAAACCAGGCGGGTCCAAGAAGAGTACACCAGGAGGGGGAAACTCGACAGTGTTACCGGTGTGGGGGAGATGGGACATATCTCCTGGCAGTGTGGGAAACCAGCCGATGAACCTATGCCCACTGCGGAGTCCTCCAGCTCAGCACCCACACACCGTTTTGCCTCGCTCTTGGGAGTCGTAGATGGCGGCCAGATCGACCCCCCACCTGCCCGGTAACTGTGAATCACCATGATGTGGAGGCCTTACTGGATTCTGGTAGCCGGCCACCCTGGTGCGTAAGGATTTGGTGGGCCCAACGTGTCTGACCCCGGGGAAAGTCCTCCCAGTTTCCTGTGTCCATGGGGATACCAGAGAATACCCCATTACTGAACTTACAATGACCAGCACACGGGGAACCATACACACGACGAGCGGGGGGTGGTTGATTCCCTCCCCGTCCCTGTCCTAATTGGACGAGACTGCCCAGCCTTTTACCCACTCTGGAGAGAGTCTCAGGAGAGGGATAACCCGAGTACCTCGGAAACGGAGAGGCAAGACTCATCCTGGGAAGGCTCCGGTGCAATCCTCCGAGTTACTCACTCCCGCCCGGGCTCTGATAGGGATGGCAGGTGCCCAGACCGACACAGAGAGACGGAGCTACAGAATCTGGACAAAGAACTGTCTGGTCTGAAGGGGACCGCTGAGAGGTATTGTTTGTTAAAGCAACAGTTAGACATGAAGACAGAAGAGTTAGATATCCTCCAGGCTAAACTCCAACAGAGCTCCTTCCATAAGCAACAGGAGGAGCTGGAGAGGCTGCGCAGGACCATCGAGAGTGTGAGGAGACCCTGCGCAGTAGTAAGGAGGTCCAGAAGAAGGCAGAGGAGAAGTACAAGGTGTTGGAGAACAAGATGAAGAATGCGGAGGCAGAGAGAGAGAAGGAACTGAAAGCTGCTCAACAGAAGCTAAACTCTGCTAAAACCAAGGCTGATGCGTTCAGTAAGAAACTCAAGGAGAGACAACAGGAGGCTGAGTCCCTGGTCCTAGAGGTCAAGGAGTTGAAGAGAGAGCAGGCTGGCAAGCACCACGGCAATGCGGACGCCCTCTCCCGGCGTGATGCCTGCTTCGCTGCCTTTACCCGACGAGGACGCTCGGTCCCGAGGAGGGGGATGTGTGATGTCACGAGAGGCTGTGTCCTGGAGGGACGTTACATCCCCCTGAGATGGCTGCAAACCCAGACAGCTATGGCTCCATCTGCTGGTATGGTCGGGAACTCCAACCCTCTGTGGCCAATCTTCCCACGCAGCTGAAACCAATAAGGGGGCTGATGGGCTGGAGTTGTTTGGAAGGGAAGAGACACGGTCTGGAGGTTGGGCTCGGGGAAGAAGAGGATTGTGTTATAATTTCGTTAGTTGCCGAAGACCTTTAATAAAAATCCTTGTTTTGGTTGAACCTGGACTCCTTGCACTACTTGGGCAACCCCGCTGGAAGCGGTAGCCTCTCGTGGCATCACAAGTAGTACTGACTAGACAGAGAACCCTCTATCTAAGGAGTAGTACTGTCTAGACAGAGAACCCTCTATCTAAGGAGGAGTACTGACTAGACAGAGAACCCTCTATCTAAGGAGGAGTACTGTATCTAGACAGAGAACCCTCTATCTAAGGAGGAGTACTGACTAGACAGAGAACCCTCTATCTAAGGAGGAGTACTGACTAGACAGAGAACCCTCTATCTAAGGAGGAGTACTGACTAGACAGAGAACCCTCTATCTAAGGAGGAGTCCTGTCTAGACAGAGAACCCTCTATCTAAGGAGGAGTAGTGTATCTAGAAAGAGAAGACGCTGACTGCATCCCAATAGTCTCTCCTTCCTCCTGAAGTGTGCACTCGTTCACTACCCCCCACAAATGTAAAAGCATTGGATTGGTGTAGGTACGGGCTAGAGGGAGATACCATGTCCCAGTCAATTCCTTTCAAATCCATGAAGGGAAGTGAACAAGTGCACACTTCTGGAGAAAGGAGAGATGAGGAGTATGTAGGAAGTTGCAGCGATGAGGAGGAAGTATCTAGGCTAGTATGAGAGAAGACTCTTACCAATTCTCTGGGTAGGAACACGTCTTCCTGTCTGGCCACCACCAGAACAACACTGTCTCCTTGTCTGGTGCTCCTCAACATGGCTACCAACTCCTCCTGACTACGGCCGCTGATGTCCACACCGTTCACCTTGGGACACAAAGGATCCAGATCAAGGTTCATTTGCAACATGTAAGAAATACATTGGAAACGGCCACCTTACTCACCAGAGCACTCACATAAAAAAACAGTATGAACAACAACCAGTCCTTCATTTACACTTTCCCCTCAAAACCAACAGGAAGTCTACAGATAAAATGGCTCCAACCCAGTTTTATGTTCTGACCATGCATTACCCACATATCCAATATTATGGGATATCAAGTTCAAATTTCAACTTTATTGTTCCAGAGGGGAATTGGTTTTGGAAAAACAGGATGGACTCCGATTGAGTTGATATCAGTTCTGAGGTGTGATACGATAACGTCAAGTCAGTCTGATTTTGTGATTGGCTAATGCCTAAAGCCCCACCACTAAACTCAGCCCCTCCTTATCTCCCAATTGGCTATCTGATTGGCTGTCTGGGTTGTCCCTCACCAACTGATTGGCTGTCTGCGCTGTCACTCACCTCCAGGATCCGATCGCCTGACTGCAGGCGTCCATCTTTGACAGCGGCACCGCGTGGCAGGATGTTCTTGACCATGATAGGACCAGGACCATGTACAGACGAGTCTCTGGTCACCACCGTGAAGCCTAGACCCTCGGGACCTGGAGACGCACACAAAAAGGGACTTCTTCAGAATCTAAGTACAGCATTAAAAGCTGAAAGATAATAAAAATAGAAAATGTGGTACACATTCATTAACAAACAGATGGTAATGTGGTGCACATTCACTATACCGTTCAAAAGTTTGGGGACACTTAGAAATGTCCTTGTTGTCAAAAGAAAAGCAATTTTTTTTGTCCATTAAAATAACATCAAATTGATTAGAAATACAGTGTAGACATTGTTAATGTTGTAAATGGCTATTGTAGCTGGAAACGGCTGATTTTTATTGGAATATCTACATAGGCGTACAGAGGCCCATTATCAGCAACCATCAGTCCTGTGTTCCAATGGCACGTTGTGTTTGCTAATCCAAGTTTGTCATTTTAAAAGGCTAATTGATCATTACAAAACCATTTTGCAATTATGTTAGCACAGCTGAAAACTGTTGTGCTGATTAGAGGCAATAAAACTGGCCTTCTTGAGACTAGTTGAGTATCTGGAGCATCAGCAATTGTGGGTTCGATTACAGGCTCAAAATGGCAAGAAACAAAGAACTTTATTCTGAAACTCGTCAGTCTATTCTTGTTCTGACAAATGAAGGCTATTCCATGCGAGAAATAGCCAACAAACTGAAGATCTCATACAACACTGTGTACTACTCCCTTCACAGAACAGCGCAAACTGGCTCTAACCAGAATAGAAAGAGGAGTGGGAGGCCCCAGTGCACAACTGAGCAAGAGGACAAATACATTAGAGTGTCTAGTTTGAGAAACAGACGCCTCACAGGTTCTCAACTGGCAGCTTCATTAAATAGTACCCGCAAAACACCAGTCTCAACGTCAACAGTGAAGAGGCGACTCCGGGATGCTGACCTTCTAGGCAGAGTTGCAAAGAAAAAGCCACATCTCAGACTGGCCAATAAAAAGAAAAGATTACGATGGGCAGTCTGAGATATGGCTAAGGTTGTATTCAGAATTAGGATGAGGATCAGGTTTACTGACTTCCTCTGATGTGGTCTCTTTCTATACCCCCCCACCCACACACCTCATCACCCTTCCTCACCCCTCCTTAGCCCTCCCCCACCACTCCTCCTCCTCCTCCTCATCCTCCTCCTCATCCTCCATACCTTTCTTTAAGTCGATCTTCATTCTCTTCCCTCCCTTCTTGCTGGTGAAGCCCACCAGGGTAGAGAGGGTGGGACTCTTCTTCAGGAGAGGGCTGTCACTCTTCCCCTTGGGGACAGGGGATAGGCTGACGGGGACAGGGTGGGCGAGATGGGGGGATCCCATTGGTCGGCCCTCTAGGCTGCTGCTGTCCTCAGCCAATCGGGCAGTAGAAGAGTCGGAGGGCTTGAAGGCGGGCTTGATTGGAGGAGGCTCATTGGGGGCAGTCCTGGGTGGGGCTTTGGGACTGCCTGATTGGTTGAAGAGCTGACCAATCAGGCTCTTCTCGTACCTCTCCCTGTTGAAGACAGGGACCACTTCCAGACGCACTATGGGGGACCTCATAGCATAACGGAACACTTCCTGTGCCCTGGGGGAGAACACACCACTCAGACAGGCAGTCAACCATACTACTGACAACAACATATGGTTCAAATCCAAAAACTGTGGGTCACAAAGAGTCACCTGATGCATCCACAATGACACCTTACTCCCTATAGCGTGACCAGGGTCCATATGGTGGCTCTGGTCAAAAGAAGGGTGTCATTTGAGATGCGCCTTAGACTAACATACTACTGACAGCAAAAATCAGTATAGGTCGAATTCTTACCGTGCATAACTCAGACTTTGTGCATTACTCTTGTATTGGAGTCAATGGGAGATATGCATAACAATGATATTAATGTGTCTAGATCAAGTTAGGGTTCAGCCCTATATTAAGAAAACTCTCAGATTTCACTTATAGACTATGGAATCTGGTGAACAGGACATCTGTGTGAAAGTGACTAACAAAATCAATGGGCGCCACCCAGTCAGTAATTCGAACATGATTACTACAAGTTTAGATAGCTGGCTAGACTAAATTAGCATGGACTAATTGAGTGACTGTCAGTGACTGACATAACAAGAGAAAAACTGCTGATGCAACAACCAAATTACGAAATTGCACCTGTTGTATTCTACTGTTCTAACTCAACTGAGTTCCCCCCAAAAAAAAATATATATATATATCTATATACAGTATATATGGGGGGGATTAATCCACGGGATTATAACAGGGGGGCAGCCACCACTTGCCCATCCCTGCCTTAAACAAACACCACAACAATGAGTAGACACACAGAGGAACTACATCGGATACAGCTCTGATACAAGCCAGATAGCCCACTCTCCCTCTCTTCCGCGCTAAGGGAGATAGACACACCATACACAAAGGCCCCTGCCTGATATCAAAGAGCGGAGCTACTTACTGGGCAAAGGATTTGTCCATTAACTCTGTATCATTGATTTTAACAATGCACTCGTCGTCCTGGAAGATCCCCTCTCTCTTAGAACGACTGTTCTCCTCCACACCACGAATGTGCAGACCCAGAGCCCTGCAAAAATAGAGACAGAGGGGGGGATGGAGAGAGAGAGAGAGAGAGAGAGAGAGAGAGAGAGAGAGAGAGAGAGAGAGAGAGACAGAGAGAGAGAGAGAGAGAGAGAGAGAGAGAGAGAGAGAGAGAGAGAGAGAGAGAGAGAGAGAGAGAGAGAGACAGCGAGAGAGACAGCGAGAGAGAGACAGAGGGAGAGAGACAGAGAGACAGAGAGAGAGAGAGAGAGAGAGAGAGAGAGAGAGAGAGAGAGAGAGAGAGAGACAGAGAGAGAGACAGCGAGAGAGAGACAGAGAGAGAGAGACAGAGAGAGAGAGAGAGAGGGGACAGGAAAAACCTTCACATTAGACCACAAACAACAACATAATGGAGCCGTGAATCTTTTCCATCGACACATAAAAACCATCTCATCAAAAGCTGTAAAAGTCCCTCAGAAACACAGAGAGGTCATGTGACAGCAAGCCAGGAGCACAATGACAAAGTGGCCAAAGGAAAATAAAAGGAAATGGAAAACGCATCAGAAAAGTCATAATCAGCGGAAAGTCTAGATGAAGCAGTCCTGTCTGTCCACTACGTAGCCAACTCCCAGCAAGACAAGATACGTTCATGCTTCGCTTTCTGTCCGTCCTTCTGTCCACCATGTAGAGACTCCCAGACAGGCATAAACAACAGAGAGGGTTTAACTCACACACTGGCTCTCAGTATCCTCTCTCTGCCCTCAAGCTCAACACACCGATAACACTGGCTCTCAGTATCCTCCCCAACAGTAGGGTCTGCTCCACTCCTTCTCCCAACAGTAGGGTCTGCTCCACTCCTTCTCCCAACAGTAGGGTCTGCTCCGCTCCTTCTCCCAACAGTAGGGTCTGCTCCGCTCCTTCTCCCAACAGTAGGGTCTGCTCCGCTCCTTCTCCCAACAGTAGGGTCTGCTCCGCTCCTTCTCCCAACAGTAGGGTCTGCTCCGCTCCTTCTCCCAACAGTAGGGTCTGCTCCGCTCCTTCTCCCAACAGTAGGGTCTGCTCCGCTCCTTCTCCCAACAGTAGGGTCTGCTCCGCTCCTTCTCCCAACAGTAGGGTCTGCTCCGCTCCTTCTCCCAACAGTAGGGCCTGCTCCGCTCCTTCTCCCAACAGTAGGGCCTGCTCTATTCCTTCTCCCAACAGTAGGGTCTGCTCCGCTCCTTCTCCCAACAGTAGGGTCTGCTCCGCTCCTTCTCCCAACAGTAGGGTCTGCTCCGCTCCTTCTCCCAACAGTAGGGCCTGCTCCGCTCCTTCTCCCAACAGTAGGGCCTGCTCGCTCCTTCTCCCAACAGTAGGGCCTGCTCCGCTCCTTCTCCCAACAGTAGGGCCTGCTCCACTCCTTCTTCCAACAGTAGGTCCTGCTCCGCTCCTTCTTCTCTCTCTCTCTCGGTCTCTCTCTCTCTCTCTCTCTCTCTCTCTCTCTCTCTCTCTCTCTCTCTCTCTCTCTCTCTCTCTCTCTCTCTCTCTCTCTCTCTCTCTCTCTCTCTCTCTCTCTCTCTCTCTCTCTCTCTCTCTCTCTCTCTCTCTCTCTCTCTCTCTCTCTCTCTCTCTCTCTCTCTCTCTCTCTCTCTCTCTCTCCACACCGCCACCACTACAATAACACATCACATTCTGTCCCATGGAAACATGACCTCTCGCTCTGGCGACTGTCTGCCACAGATCAACGAAAACAGTGAGGGAGAAGGTAAATACAAGCCCAGTGCATCCATAAGATGAATCCACCCTGTACAACTTCGTCGGGGAAGACTCAATCCACATGAACATACCGTAGACATAAAATGAGACAGAACTATAGGACATGACAGACTGACAGGACAGAATGGAGGTTCTGTTCAGAACATCGTGTCCTTTATTAAAGAAAGAAGAAAGTATCTTCCTCCAGACTACACTTGTCAGTACAGTAATAACAGCTTATCAGCCAGCATCATGCTGTTTCTCTTGGTGTTAACACAACGTCTCTGACATTACAGACGTAATTATCAGCTTTAACCACGATGGACCTACTCAGGTCTGTAAGGAAATTAGATGTGTATATTTATCACTGATTACATTTCCTTACAGGTCCTCACAATAACCACATTTAAGTAGAGTGTAGTTCAGTTGCTCAACGCATGTATTAGTCTAGCAATATTACACCTACCATGACACATGGCCAAACCACATCCGCATCTAAATCAGTGTGTGCCATGTCAGAGACAGGTCTGTTGAATGGTGCTACAATAAACAGAATACAGGCAGAATATACTGACCCCCTACTGACTCTCCTCTGACCCTCTCCACTGACCCCCTCTACTGACTCTCCTCTGACCCCCTCTACTGACCCCCTACTGACTCTCCTCTGACCCCCCCCACTGACCCCCCTACTGACTCTCCTCTGACCCCCTCCACTGACCCCCTACTGACTCTCCTCTGACCCTCTCCACTGACCCCCTACTGACTCTCCTCTGACCCCCTCTACTGACCCCCTCTACTGACTAAGTGTTACCTCTCTAGAACATTGCCTCTCCACACCAAACACATTGATTCATATAGGTCAAATAATAGCTCATTATGTTCAGAGGCTAAACATTGATTTGAAGGAAAAGGATAGAGAGAGTGAATACGGGACGCACGCACGCACGCACGCACGCACGCACGCACGCACAAACACACACGGTAGCCTAGCGGTTAGAGCGTTGGGCCAGTAACCCAACGGTCGCTGGTTCAAATAACCGAGCCGACAAGGTGAAAAATCTGAGAGAGAGAGAGAGAGAGAGAGAGAGAGAGAGAGAGAGAGAGAGAGAGAGAGAGAGAGAGAGAGAGAGAGAGAGAGAGAGAGAGAGAGAGAGAGAGAGAGAGAGAGAGAGAGAGAGAGAGAGAGAGAGAGAGAGAGAGAGAGAGAGAGAGAGAGAGAGAGACAGAAGGTAAAATATAGCCTATAAAGTGATGTGTATGGACTGACTGACAGACAGACAGACAGAGGGGGATGATGTACTCACCGGCCGCTGAGAGAGGAAACATAAGGAACCACGTGGATCCCCAGAGGACCGTGTTCTCCTGAGATCTCAACTGTCTTGGTCAGGCTGCAAACACAGACACGTTATTAGTTGGCAGGAGAAAACACAGACACCATCAACAGGCAGGACAGAAAACACAGACACCATCAACAGGCAGGACAGAAAACACAGACACCATCAACAGGCAGGACAGAAAACACAGACACCATCAACAGGCAGGACAGAAAACACAGACACCATCAACAGGCAGGACAGAAAACACAGACACCATCAACAGGCAGGACAGAAAACACAGACACCATCAACAGGCAGGACAGAAAACACAGACACCATCAACAGGCAGGACAGGTACCATCAACAGGCAGGACAGAAAACACAGACAGGAAGGAACACGTCATTAGAGAGGAGAGGAGCGAAACACAAAGGATCCAGTGTTCTGTAGCCTGTAAACGTACACTGTCATGGCTGTGAAAGGAGAACTCCCACTGTTTCAGGTCTGCTAGTCAGTCACTATCTTCTCTCTTTCTCGCTCACAAACACACACTGTTCCAGGTCTGCTAGTCAGTCACTATCTTCTCTCTTTCTCGCTCACAAACACACACTGTTTCCAGGTCTGCTAGTCAGTCACTATCTTCTCTCTTTCTCGCTCACAAACACACACTGTTTCAGGTCTGCTAGTCAGTCACTATCTTCTCTCTTTCTCGCTCACAAACACACACTGTTCCAGGTCTGCTAGTCAGTCACTATCTTCTCTCTTTCTCGCTCACAAACACACACTGTTTCAGGTCTGCTAGTCAGTCACTATCTTCTCTCTTTCTCGCTCACAAACACACACTGTTCCAGGTCTGCTAGTCAGTCACTATCTTCTCTCTTTCTCGCTCACAAACACACACTGTTTCAGGTCTGCTAGTCAGTCACTATCTTCTCTCTTTCTCGCTCACAAACACACACTGTTTCAGGTCTGCTAGTCAGTCACTATCTTCTCTCTTTCTCGCTCACAAACACACACTGTTCCAGGTCTGCTAGTCAGTCACTATCTTCTCTCTTTCTCGCTCACAAACACACACTGTTTCAGGTCTGCTAGTCAGTCACTATCTTCTCTCTTTCTCGCTCACAAACACACACTGTTCCAGGTCTGCTAGTCAGTCACTATCTTCTCTCTTTCTCGCTCACAAACACACACTGTTCCAGGTCTGCTAGTCAGTCACTATCTTCTCTCTTTCTCGCTCACAAACACACACTGTTTCAGGTCTGCTAGTCAGTCAGTCACAACACACTCCAGTGAACACATGTTCCTGTTTTTTTGCCCTGGCTCCTAAACTGTTTCCATGATGATCATGTCTCTGTGCAGCTACAGATGTAGGATCTTAATTCGACCAGTTTCTCACAGCAGGAAAATTAACCTGCAGCAACAGGACATGTGAATTATTGCGTGAAATATAATTAAGTTGGTACATTTTTAGTTAGGGCAAATCAAGTCTGACATCTTAAAGTGTGGTCCTCTGTAGCTCAATTGGTAGAGCATGGCGCTTGTAACGCCCAGGGTAGTGGGTTCGATCCCCGGGACCACCCATACGTAAAAATGTATGCACACATGACTGTAAGTCGCTTTGGATAAAAGCGTCTGCTAAATGCCATATTATTATTATTATTTATTTATTTAAAGTGGAAACTTTTAAAATGTCCTGCAACAACAGGGTGATCGAATTAAGATCCTACACCTGAACTGACTAATATTAAATGTTTGAATGTTTTTTCATCTTCTAATCTTTCCCTGTGTGGGCTGTAATATTCTTGGCATGGGGTGTGATTACTGCTAGCCACGTGTCCATTGGAATGTTCCCCCTATATGCATTTATGGGGTGTGATTAGCCACGAGCATTGTAACCAATGTTCCCTTTAAACTGCGTGCATGCACGGGTGTGCAGCTCCCCCAGGACTAAAGCTCCCCCAGGACTAAAGCTCCCCCAGGACTAAAGCTCCCCCAGGACTGCAGCCCCCCCAGGACTAAAGCTCCCCCAGGACTAAAGCCCCCCCAGGACTGCAGCCCCCACAGGACTGCAGCCCCCCCAGGACTAAAGCTCCCCCAGGACTAAAGCCCCCCCAGGACTGCAACCCCCCCAGGACTAAAGCTCCCCCAGGACTAAAGCTCCCCCAGGACTAAAGCTCCCCTAGGACTAAAGGCCCCCAGGACTGCAACCCCCAGGACTAAAGCTCCCCCCAGGACTAAAGCTCCCCAGGACTAAAGCCCCCCCAGGACTAAAGCTCCCCCAGGACTAAAGCCCCCCCAGGACTAAAGCTCCCCCAGGACTAAAGCCCCCCCAAGGACTGCCACGCAGAAGTAATACCAGCCCGTGCAGAGAAGCACGAGATTGAACTTCACTCAACTCAACAGAGTTTCCCCCTTAGTTAACACTATCAACGTTTTCCCTTTACTGTGGGAATTGTGATCGAATCAACGCATTATTAGCCACTTTCAATGCAACATACCGAAACAAAACAAAGACTTAGTGTGCAAAACGAATAACTACGAAATATATTTTGTTGTAGGCAGAACGCATCCAGTAGGATTCTATTGCATTGACAGGCACGAATCAGACCGTACTCTACACAGACCGGTGCAGCATAACCAATCAGAGCTGCAGTAGGCCTATATGCAAATAGACCATTGCCATATATGGATCGGTGCCATTCACTTTGAACAGGACTGTGCGTACAGCATGAGCGGACGCGAGTAGATGCGCTTGTTTTGAGATCAAAGCGAGAGCTACTAGCCACCTGTGCACATTTGTTAATATATTTTGTTAGTTAGTGAGTTATTAGCCTAGGTATAGATCATTTGTAGTCAGCAATGGGGGAGTGATTGCTTCCTACAAGAGCACAAAACGTGTGAAAAGTGTGTCAGTAAAGGGCCTGTGTTGTATTTTGAGACAGGCCTGTAGCCAATAGGCAGAGGGTCGCATAATTTGTCTCAAAACTCACATCAATACCTTTGTCAGACAACACTGTTAAATGAATTGATGCTATTGCTAGCAATCAAGAGGAAACTGACTGAACGACTCAAAAAGTCCCCAGCTTATGCTCTCCAGATGGACGTAAGCTGTGAGGGCCGAGATGCCCATGCATTGACTTTGTTCGGGGGATGCTATTCACGAGGACATACAGTACCAGTCAAAAGTTTGGACACACCTACTCATTCAAGGGTTTTTCTTTATTTTTACTATTTTTTTACATTGTAGAATAAAAGTGAAGACATCAAAACTATGAAATGGAATCATGTAGTAACCAGAAAGTATTAAACAAATCAAAATATATTTTATATTTGAGATTCTTCAAAGTAGCCACCCTTTGCTTTGATGACAGCTTTGCACACTCTTGGCATTCTGTCAACCAGCCTCACCTGGAATGCTATTTATTTGAAGAATCTCAAATATAAAATATATTTTGATTTGTTTAACACTTTTCTGGTTACTACATGATTCCATATGTGTTATTTTCATAGTTTTATTGTCTTCACTATTATTCTACAATGTTGAAAACTAGGCGTACGTCGTGCGTCACTACTTCACAGGAGAGCCATTTGAACGTAAACTTTTTGTTATTTTTATCAAAATGCATTTTTTGGCAGAAATACCTTCTGGAACATGTGAACTTTCATGTGCCTTAATAACAAACTTGTATGCCATCTGTAAATACGAATAAAATAGTTAAATTACAGGCCTAGTTGTTTTAGCCATGGAAAAAGACAGCAACCTTCCCGCTAGCCATGATTGGCTGAGATAATGAGTGGGCTGGACACGCCGAGAGATGAGTTCGGATTGGTCTACCATGTAGCACTCTTCTGTCTATAATAAGAGTTGGTCAGTATGTGTAGGTAATCCTTTCTAACGCTGCTTTTTTGAAAGATATCACGTAGTAGAACTGCATAAGACCGAGTTTTGAAATCAGTGGAATTAGATTATGATAGCTAAGGAGATGGAGAGAATTATGGCGTTTGATTGCAAATATGAGTCTGAAAAGAGAACACAGAAGGCTCCGGATTACATCTTCAAACTAAGGACAACCATGGCATCTGTGACAGAGCGGGAGAATCGCCCATCCATGTATACGGGTAAGAGAGTCTAGCCAGCACACACCTGTTTATATAAGGTCCCGAAGTTGACAGTGCATGCCAGAGAAAAAACCAAGCCATGAGGTCGAAGGAATTGTCCGTAGAGCTCTGAGACAGGTTTATGTTGAGGCACAGATCTGGGGAAGGGTACCAAAACATTTCTACAGCATTGAAGGTCCTCAAGAACACAGTGGCCTCCATCATTCTTAAATGGAAGAAGAAGGGAGAAGGGTCAAACTGAGCAATCGGGGGAGAAGGGCCTTGGTCAGGGAGGTGACCAAGAACCCGATGGTCACTCTGACAGAACTCCAGAGTTCCTCTGTGGAGATAGGAGAACCTTCCAGAAGGACAACCATCTCTGCAGCACTCCACCAATCAGGCCTTTATAGTAGAGTGGCCAGACGGAAGCCACTCCTCAGTAAAACATGACATTCCGCTTGGAGTTTGCCAAAAGGCACCCAAAGGACTCTCAGACCATGAGAAACAATATTCTCTGATCTGATGAAACCAAGAGTGAACTCTTTGGCCTGAATGCCAAGCGTCACGCCTGGAGGAAAATAGGCACCATCCCTATAGTGAAGCATGGTGGTGGCATTCTCATGCTGTGGGGATGTTTTTCAGCGTCAGGGACTGGGAGACTAGTCAGGATAGAGGGAAAGACAAACAGAGCAAAGTACAGAGCGATCATTGATGAAAACCTGCTCCAGCGCACTCAGGACCTCAGACTGGGGCGAAGGTTCACCTTCCAACAGGACAACGACCCTACGCGCACAGCCAAGACAACGCAGAAGTGGCTCTGGGACAAGTCTCTGAATGTCCTTGAGTGGCCCAGCCAGAGGCCGGACTTGAACCCGATCGAACATCTCTGGAGAGACCTGAAAATAGCTGTGCAGCGACACTCCCCATCCAACCTGACAGAGCTTGAGAGGATCTGCAGAGAAGAATGGGAGAAACTCCCCAAATACATGTGTGCCAAGCTTGTAGCGTCATACCCAGGAAGACTCAAGGCTGTAATCGCTGCCAAAGGTGCTTCAACAAAGTACTGAGTAAATGGTCTGAATACTTATGTAAATGTGATATTTCAGTGTTTAATTTTTCATAAATTTGCAAAAAAATCGAAAAACCTGTTTTTGCTTTGTCATTATGGGGTATTGTGTGTAGATTGATGAGGGGGGGAAAATAATTTAATCAATTTTAGAATAAGGCTGTAACGTAATAAAATGTGGAAAAAGTGAAGGGGTCTGAATACTTTCCGAATGCACTGTAAATGGGGCTCCATCTATTGCGGGATGGCAGGCAGGCCTCTGCACTCTAGTTATGATTTTTCGCATTGAGAGAGGAACTATTGTCATACGTATATATACATAAAAAATAAAAATAAAAAAGACGGTTGACTTTCTGTGTAAGAAAATTTCTCCTTGACTATGTAACAGACATATTTGGGAAACTGAACAAACTGAACGCAAGGGAAATACAAAAACATTCTACAGATGAGTGGATTCAGAGGAAAGAATTCCTTTTGGAGAGAGTCTTTCAAAAGCGACCCATGTCCCCTTCCCTCGGCTGTGAATGTTTGACTCTGATCCTGGCTCAATTGAAATGTGGTAAGTGAAATCGAACAGCTGATCGAGCTGTCATGTGATCGAATGCTGCAGACAACGCATTTACGGGTCATTACGGAGGAGTTTAGGTTAATGAATACCCTGCCGTCTCCCTCTGAGCATTAATGCGGCGTTCAACTGGGAACTGGGAACTCTCAGACTTCAGTGCGTTGAAGACAACTGGGAACTGGGAAATCTCAGACTTCAGTGCGTTGAAGACAACTGGGAACTGGGAAATCTCAGACTTCAGTGCGTTGAAGACAACTGGGAACTGGGAAATCTCAGACTTCAGTG
>NC_059214.1:51082202-51122202 GCF_020615455.1 Coregonus clupeaformis | reverse complement strand
AGGGCATGTTTGGCAGCATGAGTGAAGGAGGCTTTGTTGCGAAATAGGAAGCCGATTCTAGATTTAACTTTGGATTGGAGATTCTTTATGTGAGTCTGGAAGTTGAGTTTACAGTCTAACCAGACACCTAGATATTTGTAGTTGTCCACATACTCTAGGTCAGACCCGGAGAGTGGTGATTCTAGTCGGGTGGGCGGGTGCTAGCAGCTGTCGATTGAAAAGCATGCATTTAGTTTTACTAGTGTTTAAGAGCAGTTGAAGGCTACTGAAGGATTGTTGTATGGCATTGAAGCTCGTTTGGAGGTTTGTTAACACAGTGTCCAATGAAGGGCCAGATGTATACAAAATGGTGTCGTCTGCGTAGAGGTGGATCTGAGAGTCACCAGCAGCAAGAGCGACATCATTGATATACACGGGAGAAAAGTGTCGGCCCAAGAATTGAACCCTGTGGCACCCCCATAGAGACTGCCATAGGTCCAGACAACAGGCCCTCCCGATTTGACACACTGAACTCTATCTGAGAAGTAGTTGGTGAACCAGGCGAGGCAGTCATTTGAGAAACCAAGGCTATTTAGTCTGCCAATAAGAATGCGATGGTTGACAGAGTCGAAAGCCTTGGCCAGGTCGATGAAGACGGCTGCACAGTACTGTCTATTATCAATCGCGGTTATAATATCGTTTAGGACCTTGAGCGTGGCTGAAGTGCACCCGTGACCAGCTCGGAAACCGGATTGCATAGCGGAGAAGGTACGGTGGTATTCGAAATGGTCGATGATCTGTTTGTTAACTTGGCTTTCGAATACTTTCGAAAGGCAGGGCAGGATGGATATAGGTCTGTAGCAGTTTGGATCTAGAGCAGGGTTCTTCAATCCCGGTCCTGGAGGGCCGAAACACTTCTGTTTTTTATTTCTACCTGGTAGTTAATTGAACTCACCTGGTGTCCCAGGTCTGAATTAGCCCCTGATTAGAAGGAGAGGATGAAAAACAGAGGTGTTGCCCTCCAGGACCGAATTGAAGAACCCTGATCTAGAGTGTCACCCCTTTGAAGAGGGGGGATGACCGCGCAGCTTTCCAATCTCTGGGGATCTCAGACGTTATGAAAGAGAGGTTGAACAGACTAGTAATAGGGGTTGCGACAATTTCGGGCTAGTTTTAGGAAGAAAGGGTCCAGATTGTCTAGCCCAGCTGATTTGTAGGGGGTCCAGATTTTGCAGCGCTTTCAAAACATCAGCTGTCTGAATTTGTGTGAAGGAGAAGCGGGGGGCATGGGCAAGTTGCAGCAGAGGGTGCAGAGTTGGTGGCCGGGTTAGTGGTAGCCAGATGGAAAGCATGGCCAGCTGTAGCAAAATGCTTGTTGAAATTCTCGATTATTGTAGATTTATCGGTGGTGATAGTGTTTCCTAGCCTCAGTGCAGTGGGCAGCTGGGAGGAAGTGCTCTTATTCTCCATGGACTTTACAGTGTCCCAAAACTTTTTGGAGTTAGTGCTACAGGATGCAAATTTCTGTTTGAAAAAGTTAGCCTTTGCTTTCCTGACTGCTTGTGTATATTGGTTCCTAACTTCCCTGAAAAGTTGCATATCGCGGGGCTATTTGATGCTAATGCTGTACGCCACAGGATGTTTTTGTGCTGGTCAAGGGCAGTCAAGTCTGAGGAGAACCAGGGGCTATATCGGTTCTTAGTTCTGTATTTTTGAATGGGGCATGTTTATTTAAGATTGAGAGGAAATTACTTTTAAGGAACAACCAGGCATCCTCTACTGACGGAATGAGATCTATATCCATCCAGGATACCTGGGCCAGGTCAATTAGGGAAGGCCTCCTCGCTAAAGTGTTTTAGGGAGCGTTTGACAGTGATGAGGGGTGGTTGTTTGACCGCGGACCCGTTACGGACGCAGGCAATAAGGCAGTGATCGCTGAGATCCTGGTTGAAGACAGCTGAGGTGTATTTAGAGGGTATGTTAGTCAGGATGATATCTATGAGGGTACCCATGTTTAAGGATTTAGGGTTGTACCTGGTAGGTTCGTTGATAATTTGCGTGAGGTTGAGGGCATCTAGCTTGGATTGTAGGATGGCTGGGGTATTAAGCATATCCCAATTTAGGTCACTGGGGTATTAAGCATATCCCTATATAGGGCATAGGGTGCCATTTCAGATGAATCATTACACTCACATTAACAATGCCTTTATAGTGATTATACATCCCTTTATGTATAATGCCACCTGCTTTTAAAACACCTCTCACACACACACACACACACACACACACACACACAAACCCTAACCATCTAACACAGACCATCATCACTGAGGTCAATGATGTGATGACTGCCTGCGTTAGCAAACATGACACCTCTCTCAGAAGTGTTGTCCTGTAGTGCATATTAATACACACAGAGAGGTGATTAGCTGACTAAACGCCACAGTGGATAGATCTGATGATCTGATGAAGTCCCTTCAGTCAGCTGACAGAAGTAGCAGCTAGCCAGCATAGAGCCAGCATGGAGCCAGCATGGAGCCAGCATAGAGCCAGCATAGAGCCAGCATGGAGCCAGCATAGAGCCAGCATAGAGCCAGCATGGAGCCAGCATGGAGCCAGCAAAGAGCCAGCATAGAGCCAGCATAGAGCCAGCATGGAGCCAGCATAGAGCCAGCATAGAGCCAGCATGGAGCCAGCATAGAGCCAGCATAGAGCCAGCATGGAGCCAGCATGGAGCCAGCATGGAGCCAGCATGGAGCCAGCATGGAGCCAGCATGGAGCCAGCATGGAGCCAGCATAGAGCCAGCAGGGAGCCAGCAGGGAGCCAGCATGGAGCCAGCAAGGAGCCAGCATGGAGCCAGCAGGGAGCCAGCATGGAGCCAGCAGGGAGCCAGCAAGGAGCCAGCAAGGAGCCAGCATGGAGCCAGCAAGGAGCCAGCATGGAGCCAGCAAGGAGCCAGCATAGAGCCAGCAAGGAGCCAGCATGGAGCCAGCAAAGGGGCCAGCAAGGAGCCAGCATGGAGCCAGCAAGGAGCCTGCATGGAGCCAGCAAGGAGCCAGCAAGGAGCCAGCATGAAGCCAGCATTTTCATAGCCCGCCTATTTCCCTCCCTCCCTCCCTTCCTTCATCCCACCTTCCCTTCCTTTCCTAAATCCCTCCCTCCCTTTCTTCCTTCCTTCCACCTTCCCTTCCTTTCCTAACTCCCTCCTCCTCTTCCTCCCTCCCTCTCTCCTTCCCTCCCCTTTCTCCATTTACCTCCCTCAACAATGATAAAGCCTTGAATTCCTTAGTTTTTCTTCGTTTCGCGCTGTCGGCTTTAGATGTTTAGTTGGTAGGTTCAGCAGCCACAGCACTGGGAAGGCAAAGTGTTCCCATTTTGAACCCAACGACAAAATTCAAGAGAAACACAAGACGTCTGCATTTACTTAGCAGATGATACAATAATACAGATCTAGAAGCAGAAAAACTAGATCTGATATGTTTCAGTTAACTAGAACAACATCTAGGAAGAACTACAACAACATCTAGGAAGAACTACAACAATATTTAGGAAGAACTACAACAACATCTAGGAAGAACTACAACAACATCTAGGAAGAACTACAACAACATCTAGGAAGAACTAGAACATTTGGAATGTAAAAAAATTAATAATGAGGACATGACAGACGTTAAAAAACGACGGTACCACCTGCATGACAAACATTCATATTGGAGACCCAGAGAGCAAATCAAGTGCACCTATAGGCCTACCGCTGGCCAATCAGATAGCTCAGATCCCCGTGTCTGCACAGTTTCCTCAAGCCATAGGCTGTAAAAAAAAAAAAAAAAAAACGAGCACACAGCAAAGTTGATACTGTGAGATTTCAAAACGTTTAACTAGAGAGAGACTCAACGAATACAGCAAAGAGCTGCTGTTTTTATCAGTAACTTAATGTTTAAGTTGTTGTCCAGCTGTCAACACTTTGTTCAACACCTTTAGAAGCCATAAAATACACGTTCTCCCTACTTCCACTCACGCTACAACCAGCACTGCAGCTGTAATGAATGACTATAGCAACGTGTTCTGATAAGCTTGGGTTGCTATTATTAGAGATGGTGTCTTTTTTAATATCTAGGATTATTAACAACATGAATTGGTGCATGAGGCAGAAATAATGCAGTGTGACTGGAGTTTCACCATCAGCTGGAAGACGGTCCCCTTTTCTCAGCAGAGGGAGGGAGAGAGGAGGGACGGTGAGTCAGGTGAGAGGCAGATTGACCCCTCAGATTGACCATCAGATTGACCCCTCAGATTGACCATCAGATTGACCCCTCAGATTGACCATCAGATTGACCCCTCAGATTGACCATCAGATTGACCCCTCAGATTGACCCCTCAGATTGACCCCTCAGATTGACCATCAGATTGACCCATCAGATTGACCATCAGATTGACCCCTCAGATTGACCCCTCAGATTGACCATCAGATTGACCCATCAGATTGACCCATCAGATTGACCCCTCAGATTGACCATCAGATTGACCCCTCAGATTGACCATCAGATTGACCATCAGATTGACCCCTCAGATTGACCATCAGATTGACCCCTCAGATTGACCATCAGATTGACCCATCAGATTGACCCCTCAGATTGACCCCTCAGATTGACCCCTCAGATTGACCATCAGATTGACCATCAGATTGACCCCTCAGATTGACCCCTCAGATTGACCATCAGATTGACCCATCAGATTGACCATCAGATTGACCCCTCAGATTGACCATCAGATTGACCATCAGATTGACCATCAGATTGACCATCAGATTGACCATCAGATTGACCCCTCAGATTGACCATCAGATTGACCATCAGATTGACCCCTCAGATTGACCCCTCAGATTGACCCCTCAGATTGACCATCAGATTGACCCATCAGATTGACCCCTCAGATTGACCATCAGATTGACCCCTCAGATTGACCATCAGATTGACCATCAGATTGACCATCAGATTGACCATCAGATTGACCATCAGATTGACCCCTCAGATTGACCCCTCAGATTGACCATCAGATTGACCATCAGATTGACCCATCAGACTGACCCCTCAGATTGACCCATCAGATTGACCATCAGACTGACCCTCAGATTGACCATCAGATTGACCATCAGATTGACCCCTCAGATTGACCATCAGATTGACCCATCAGATTGACCATCAGATTGACCATCAGATTGACCATCAGATTGACCCATCAGATTGACCCCTCAGATTGACCATCAGATTGACCATCAGATTGACCCCTCAGATTGACCATCAGATTGACCCCTCAGATTGACCCCTCAGATTGACCATCAGATTGACCATCAGATTGACCCCTCAGATTGACCCCTCAGATTGACCATCAGATTGACCATCAGATTGACCATCAGATTGACCATCAGATTGACCCATCAGATTGACCATCAGATGCCATCAGTGAACTATTATGTTCACTCAGCTGTACCTCACAAGTAATACAACAAATTATCTATTATCAGTGTGATCATATACCCAAAATTGTGAAATAGAATTTCAAAATGGTCTAAGAACAACATTGGCAGGGTAACTCAATCACAGCCAATATGCAGTGATAATGTACTGGGTCTATAGCCTACTGCACAAACCTCATTGCTACAGAACTGTTTCTAATTGGTTAATGTTGCATTGGCTTATGTTTTTTAAAGTCATGTTTAAAAGTTTCTGCTTGCTTTTGGACTCGGAAAGTGATCTTGCCTGGGAAAAGTTTGGTGACCCACTGCTCTAAACGATCCCAGAAACACCAATATAGTTCTATCACTACATACTGGCAATAATAACCACACAAGTCACATATTACTTACTAATAGTATGTCTGCATAGTGCACTACCCTATGGGCCCTGGTATAAAGTAGTGCACTATATAGGGAATAGAATACCCTTTGGCACACAACCTATATTACTACATATTTACATTACATTTACGTCATTTAGCAGACGCTCTTATCCAGAGCGACTTACAAATTGGTGCATTCACCTTTAATATAAATACATATAATAATGTAAATATCTACTGGCAATAACCGCATGTCTAACTAATATCTTTAAATATACTATATGACTATATTCGGGGCCAGTCTGATAATGACTAACTGGTTCCAATATTTATAGTTACAGCCTTACATCTCACTTCAAGCATCGTTTACCCACCCACCGACCGACCGCACTAACCATTACATAATTGATATATTATTTTTCAGAGCTGGAGGTGTGTGTGTGGTAGAGTGAGTGGGGTGTGCTAGTGTGTGTGTGTGTGTGTGTGTGTGTGTGTGTGTGTGTGTGTGTGTGTGTGTGTGTGTGTTTGACAGTGAGGCGAGAGTCAGTGTGTAGGAGGGGATATGATCTCTGTGCTCCATACTCCTCTATGGCTTTTGTCCATCCCGGTGACCACCAAATCACTGTCAAGAGCTCTTGGGGACCACCATTCGCGGAGTCACAGATTATGTTTTACATAAAATATCTTGGCAGTAAAATTCAGGACATTTTAACAGTGATTGTAACAAATTGTTATATTATAAATAAATTTGCATTGTGAAAAAAGTAATGTAAAATTGCTTTTAATCCTCCCAACTGTTAATATCTTTGGAAGAATAAAAAAAAAAAAAAATTATGAGTTTGGGAACCACTGAGCTAGAGGAATATGATGATCCTCTCAACACTCAGCTCAACACTCGGCTCAACACTCGGCTCAACACTCGGCTCAACACTCGGCTCAACACTGGGCTCAACACTCGGCTCAACACTCGGATCAACACTCGGATCAACACTCGGTTCAACACTCGGCTCAACACTCGGCTCAACACTCAGTTCAACACTCGGCTCAACACTCGGCTCAACACTCGGCTCAACACTCAGTTCAACACTCGGCTCAACACTCGGCTCAACACTCAGTTCAATACTTGGCTCAACACTCGGCTCAACACTCGGCTCAACACTTGGCTCAACACTCGGCTCAACACTCGGCTCAACACTCGGCTCAACACTCGGCTCAACACTCGGCTCAACACTCAGCTCAACACTTGGCTCAACACTTGGCTCAACACTCGGCTCAACACTCAGTTCAACACTCAGCTCAACACTTGGTTCAACTTTAAGGGAATAGGGTGCCATTTGGGACGCCTCCGTGCTACTCCCTGACTACCTCATTAACTCAGCTGATTAATGCAACTGTTTGTTTTAATTCCATTTCTCCCAGCTTTTGGAGTTCTTTAATGATTTATCCCGTGTGGCTCAGTTGGTAGAGCATGGTGCTTTCAACGCCAGGGTTGTGGGTTCGATTCCCACGGGGGGCCAGTACGAAAATGTATGCACTCACTACGGTAAGTCGCTCTGGATAAGAGCATCTGCTAAATTATTATTATTATAAAAGAATCACTTGATATGCAAGGTCGTCTCAGCCTTGATCTTCTCAATGGAGAGCACAGAATCATAATGAATTAGAATACTTAGTTAATTATATAGGAGAGAAAATAGAACATGAACACAGTACAAAAACAAGAGCACACACACACACACACACACACACACACACACACACGCAGGCAGGCAGGCAGGCAGGGAGGCAGGCAGGCAGGCACACACACTTCTTACCTGAGAGAGAATGTGTTGAGTTTGGTAGTGGAGACATCACCTCTGTGTCCTCCGGTCTTGTCCAGTCCATGGTTCACCCCCTGTAGGGCACAACATAGCAACACTTCAGTGATCCAACCATAGCATAACAACATAGTAACACTCCAGTGATCCAACCATAGCATAACGACACAGTAACACTCCAGTGATCCAACCATAGCATAACAACATAGCAACACTCCAGTGATCCAACCATAGCATAACAACATAGCAACACTCCAGTGATCCAACCATAGCATAACAACATAGCAACACTCCAGTGATCCAACCATAGCATAACAACATATTTACACTTCAGTGATCCATCTTTATTTGGGGGGTAGATCAGCTTTAATATTGCAGATAGATTGTAACTTCCATCAATGTAATTGTCTGCATCACTTCCAATCCCTCATGTTTTTTTTCTACTCGCAAATATATATATATACACACTGTGATGCCACGAGAGGCTACCGCTTCCAGCGGGGTTGCCCAAGTAGTGCAAGGAGTCCAGGTTCAACCAAAACAAGGATTTTATTAAAGGTCTTCGGCAACTAACGAAATTATAACACAATTCTCTTCTTCCCAGAGCCCTTAAGGGCTAACAGTTCAGGGATGTCTCTTCCACATCCAAAATCATACCTCTCCCTCCTCGCCCAAATAACTTTTCCCCAGTCTTACTGTCTTCCACGTTGCAGCTAGTGGCCAACCCAGCAAAAACGTCCTTCCAAATGTCCCACACGTATTCCCACAGGTGCATATATTCCAAAGGTGAGTATTTCCCAAAGGTAAGTATCTCCAAATCCTTATATTCCTCATGGAAGTGGACGTGCAGCACTCTTGTCCTCCAGAGAGCCCAGCTTGGAGACCGTGTCTCTTCCTTCCACAAACCTCCAGCCCATCAGCCCCTGATTGGTTTCAGCTGCGTGGGAAGATTGGCCATAGAGGGTTGGAGTTCCCGACCATACCAGCAGATGGAGCC
Source organism: Coregonus clupeaformis (assembly GCF_020615455.1). Taxonomy (NCBI): domain Eukaryota; kingdom Metazoa; phylum Chordata; class Actinopteri; order Salmoniformes; family Salmonidae; genus Coregonus; species Coregonus clupeaformis. The sequence continues at coordinate 51,113,570 of NC_059214.1, read as the reverse complement.
ATAGCTGTCTGTGTTTGCAGCCATCTCAGGGGGATGTAACGTCCCTCCAGGACACAGCCTCTCGTGACATCACACATCCCCCTCTCGGGACCGACGTCCTTCGCCGGGGTAAAGGCAGCCGAAGAAGGCATCACGCCGGGAGAGGGCGTCCGCATTGCCGTGGTGCTTGCCAGACTGCTCTCTCTTCAACTCCTCCAACTCTAGGACCAGGGACTCAGCCTCCTGTTGTCTCTCCTTGAGTTTCTTACTGAACGCATCAGCCTTGGTTTTAGCAGAGTTTAGCTTCTGTTGAGCAGCTTTCAGTTCCTTCTCTCTCTCGCCTCCGCATTCTTCATCTTGTTCTCCAACACCTTGTACTTCTCCTCTGCCTTCTTCTGGACCTCCTTACTACTGCGCAGGGTCTCCTCACACTCCTCGATGGTCCTGCGCAGCCTCTCCAGCTCCTCCTGTTGCTTAGGGAAGGAGCTCTGTTGGAGTTTAGCCTGGAGGATATCTAACTCTTCTGTCTTCATGTCTAACTGTTGCTTTAACAAACGATACCTCTCAGCGGTCCCCTTCAGACCAGACAGTTCTTTGTCCAGATTCTGTAGCTCCGTCTCTGTGTCGGGTCTGGGCACCTGCCACCCCTATCAGAGCCCGGGGCGGGGAGTGAGTAACTCGGAGGATTGCACCGGAGCCTTCCCAGGATGAGTCTTGCCTCTCCGTTTCCGAGGTACTCGGGTTATCCTCTCCTGAGACTCTCCCAGAGTGGGTAAAAGGCTGGGCAGTCTCGTCCAATTAGGACAGGGACGGGGAGGGAATCAACCACCCCGCCGCCGTGTGTATGGTTCCCCGTGTGCTGGTCATTGTAAGTTCAGTAATGGGGTATTCTCTGGTGTCCCCATGGACACAGGAAACTGGGAGGACTTTCCCCGGGGTCAGACACGTTTGGCCCACCAAATCCTTACGCACCAGGGTGGCCCGGCTACCAGAATCCAGTAAGGCCTCCACATCATGGTGATTCACAGTTACCGGGCAGGTGGGGGGGTCGATCTGGGCCGCCATCTACGACTCCCAAGAGCGAGGCAAACGGTGTGTGGGTGCTGAGCTGGAGGACTCCGCAGTGGGCATAGGTTCATCGGCTGGTTTCCCACACTGCCAGGAGATATGTCCCATCTCCCCCACACCGGTAACACTGTCGAAGTTTCCCCCTGGTGTACTCTTCTTGGACCCGCCTGGTTTCTGGCTCCCCCTGGAGCCGGGATAAGTCCTGACGTGGCTGGGTTCGAGACCTTGGGGGTCCTTTGGACGGGTTCTTCCCATTTGTGGTGGGGCCGCACTCCTGGGGTCTTTTCGGGAAGCATTCAGCATCTCCGCTGTGGCCTGGTACTTTTCCACAGCTTCCACGGTCAGATCAGCCGTGGTCAAGGCCTGTTGACTGATGAACCGTTTTGCCTCATAAGGCAGGGGCGCGTAGGTAACGATCCACCACAACGGCCTCCACCACCGCCGCTGCTGTATTCTCTGCGGATCCAGCCATTTCCCTTGCGATTCGGACAAGTTCATGCATCTGCGCCCGAGGAGGTTGGTCTGGTTGGAAGGTCCAGCTGTGAAAGCGCTGGGCCATGCCAAACTTTGTGAGTCCATATCTGCTGAGGATCTCAGACTTCAGGGCATCATAGTCAGTAACCTGGTCAGGGCCCAGGTCCCGGACAGCATTCAGCGATTCCCCGGTTAGAAAGGGGGCTAACAGACCAACCCACTGTTGCTTGGGCCAGGCTTCCCTAGTGGCCGTGGCCTCAAATGCATGCAGGTATGCCTCAATGTCATCGGTAGCTCCCATCTTAGATATAAAGTCACTTGCCTTTATTGGACGGGTATTTTGGACAACCCTCTGTCTCTGCAACTGCAATTCCTCTGCCTTCAGAAGGTTGGCTTTCTTTTGCTCCTCCAAGAGAGCCACGTTTGCTTGCATCTGGGCTTGCTGGCCAGCAACAAGGGCTTTCAATATGTCCTCCATTTCCGTCGGCGGGAGCCTACGGCCAACTTGGAAAACTGGGTGATCAAACCTTCGGTATCCTCCTCTGACATGCACTATTAACGCTTGAGCTTGCCCGTATTCTCCACCATCTGTGATGCCACGAGAGGCTACCGCTTCCAGCGGGGTTGCCCAAGTAGTGCAAGGAGTCCAGGTTCAACCAAAACAAGGATTTTATTAAAGGTCTTCGGCAACTAACGAAATTATAACACAATTCTCTTCTTCCCAGAGCCCTTTAAGGGCTAACAGTTCAGGGATGTCTCTTCCACATCCAAAATCATAACTCTCCCTCGCTCAAATAACTTTTCCCCAGTCTTACTGTCTTCCACGTTGCAGCTAGTGGCCAACCCAGCAAAACGTCCTTCCAAATGTCCCACACGTATTCCCACAGGTGCATATATCCAAAGGTGAGTATTTCCCAAAGGTAAGTATCTCCAAATCCTTATATTCCTCATGGAAGTGGACGTGCAGCACTCTTGTCCTCCAGAGAGCCCAGCTTGGAGACCGTGTCTCTTCCCTTCCACAAACCTCCAGCCCATCAGCCCCTGATTGGTTTCAGCTGCGTGGGAAGATTGGCCATAGAGGGTTGGAGTTCCCGACCATACCAGCAGATGGAGCCATAGCTGTCTGTGTTTGCAGCCATCTCAGGGGGATGTAACGTCCCTCCAGGACACAGCCTCTCGTGACATCACAACACATACATACACATACACATATATATACACATATCCTTAAAAAAATATATATATTTCCCTTTATTACTTTCCAACCCCACCACCCCTTCCCTAATTGGAGTAAACTAGTGAAGAACAATGCTTAGGCCTCTACTTCCAGCTTATACATACTATATACATTTTATGGACACAGTCAATTTCACAATAATTCTATTTTGTTTGTTTTTACTCCTGAACTTCCTCTACCCTCAACCTCTCCGATCATTTTCATGATGTCCATCCGGTTTGCTTCTATATGCCATATCTCTCCAACTGTGCTCCTTCACAAAAGCTCTCAACCTACAACCTATTTACTTATAGGTAAATATACGTGGTCCTCTGTAGCTCAGCTGGTAGAGCACGGCGCTTGTAACGCCAGGGTAGTGGGTTCGATCCCCGGGACCACCCATACACAAAAATGTATGCACACATGACTGTAAGTCGCTTTGGATAAAAGTGTCTGCTAAATGGCATATTATTATATTATTATTTATTATGGACACAGTATGCTTTACATTAGTTATCTTGTTGTTATTAGTTGTTGTTAGTTGCTATTAGTCCCATCCTTCAGTGATCCAACCATAGCATAACAACATAGTAACACTCCAGTGATCCAACCATAGCATAACAACACAGTAACACTCCAGTGATCCAACCATAGCATAACAACACAGTAACACTCCAGTGATCCAACCATAGCATAACAACACAGTAACACTCCAGTGATCCAACCATAGCATAACAACATAGTAACACTCCAGTGATCCAACCATAGCATAACAACATAGTAACACTCCAGTGATCCAACCATAGCATAACAACATAGTAACACTTCAATGATCCAACCATAGCATAGTAACAATTCAGTGATCCAACCATAGCATAACATAGTAATACTTCAACCAGAAAACATGTAATAAGAACGGAATTGTACATTCCATGATGCATTGCATTTGTGCCACTGCATGTGTGTCCTGTAATGTGTGCACTTGTTGAAGCACCTTTGGAAGGGATTACAGCCTCGAGTCTTCTTAGGTATGACGCTACAAGTTTGGCACACCTGTATTTGGGGAGTTTCCCCCATTCTTCAATGCAGATCCTCCCAATCTCTGTCAGGTTGGATGGGGACCGTCGCTGCACAGCTATTTTCAGGTCTCTCCAGAGATGTTCGATCGGGTTCAAGTCCGGGCTCTGGCTGGGCCACTCAAGGACATTCAGAGACTTGACCTGAAGCCACTCCTGCGTTGTCTTGACCGTGTGCTTAGGGTCATTGTCCTGTTGGAAGGTCAACCTTCGCCCCAGTCTGAGGTCCTGAGCGCTCTGGAGCAGGTTTTCATCAAGGATCTCTCTGTACTTTGCTCCGTTCATCTTTCCCTCGATCCTGACTAGTCTCCCAGTCCTTGCCGCTGAAAAACATCCTCACAACATGATGCTACCACCATCATGCTTCACAGATATCCCGGCCACCGGTGTTTGATGGGACGGCAGCGCGATGTAAGGGACTCCCGCTCCCGGAGCCCCGGGAGCGGGAGAAGGTATCCGTCCTCGTTTCCTGCCTTTGTGGGAGAGCCCTGGAGTGGGCCAACGCGGTGTGGAAAGAGGGAGGTACCGCGTTAGAGAACTACGGGGAGTTTGCTCGCCTCTTTCGGGCCGTTATTGATCACCCGCCTGAGGGTCGAGAGGCGGGCGAACGACTGGTTCATCTGAGGCAGGGGACGAGGACTGCTCAGGACTACGCGCTGGAGTTCCGGACGCTGGCAGCGGGGTCCGGGTGGAACGAGAGGGCCCTGATCGACCATTTCCGGTGCCACCTAAGGGAGGACGTCCGACGGGAGCTAGCCTGCCCGGATGCCATGCTATCGTTCTCCCAACTGGTGGACATGGCCATCCGGCTGGACATTCTGCTAGCAGCCAGAGGACGTCCTGGTAGGAGAGCTGGGGGGAGCCGCCGGTCGAGGTGACAGTGCCACTCTGGTGGCACGAAGGGACAATCCACCTCACGTCGCAGTCAACGTTCTTTTGCGTCTGGAGGCGGTAGGCAGGGTACTCATGCATCACCCCAGGTAACGAACACCCAAACGTGTTCAGAGCCCTTTGTGGCGCACTGTACTTAATCTATCTCCTTTCCCGATCACTTGGTAGGTTCCAAGTGTAAGGCGCTAGTCGATTCAGGCGCAGCTGGGAATTTTATGGACAGGGCATTTGCACTCCCCATCAGAGCACTTGATAGTCGACCATTAGGGTCCGGGTTGGTTAAGGAAGTTACGGTACCAGTCACCATGATTACGGAGGAGACGCATGTTGAGCAGATCACCTTTATGATTATTGAGTCTCCTGCTTACCCTGTAGTCTTGGGTATCCCGTGGTTAGCCCTTCACAACCCCAATTTCTCATGGCCGCAGAGGGTTCTTACGGGGTGGTCGCGTGAGTGTCCAGGTAGGTGTCTAGGTGTTTCCGTTGGTGCCACCACGGTGGAAAGTCCAGACGGTACCTCCACCGTGCGCATTCCCCCCGAATACCATGATCTGGCGCTCGCGTTTTCCAAGACGCAAGCGACTAAATTACCACCTCATCGGGCGGGGGATTGTGCGATAAACCTTCGGGTAGACGCTGTACCTCCCAGGAGTCATGTGTATCCCCTGTCTCAGGCGGAAACGGAGGTAATGGAAATATACATTTTACATTTACATTTTAGTCATTTAGCAGACGCTCTTATCCAGAGCGACTTACAGTTAGTGAATACATTTTTTTTTTTTATACTGGCCCCCTGTGGGAATCACGAGTCCCTGCGCCAGGGGTATATATGTCCCTCCACTTCACCTGCCTCCTTGAGTTTCTTCTTTGTGAAGAAGAAAGATGGCGGTTTACGCCCGTGCATTGATTATCGACCACTGAATAATGTGACGGTACAATTTAGTTATCCTCTTCCCCTCATTCCTTCAGTGATTTAGTCAATGCATGGGGCCCGCTTTTTCACCAAATTAGACCTCAGGAGTGCCTACAACCTGGTGCGTATTCGGGAAGGGGATGAGTGGAAAACAGCTTTCAGCACAACCTCAGGGCATTATGAATACCTGGTGATGCCCTATGGTTTGATGAATGCTCCATCCGTTTTCCAGTCCTTTGTGAACTAGGTGTTTCGGGATATGCTTGGTCGCAGTGTGGTGGTCTACATCGATGACATCCTGGTGTATTCCGCTACGCGCGCCGAGCATGTGTCCCTGGTTCGCTAGGTACTGGTCCGAATGCTGGAAAATGATCTTTATGCCAAGGCAGAGAAGTGTGAGTTTTCCCAGCAGTCAATCTCCTTCCTCAGATTTCACATCACCACCACAGGTGTGGAGATGGAGGGAGACCGCATTGCAGCCTTCCGTAATTGGCCGACTCCAACCACGGTAAAGGAGGTGCAGCGCTTCCTTGGCTTTGCCAACTACTATCAAAGGTTTATTCGGGGCTTTGGCAAGGTCGCAGCTCCCATTACCTCCTTGTTGAAGGATGGGCCGTCCCGGCTCCGCTGGTCTGCTGAGGCTGATTTGGCCTTCAGTAGATTGCGGGGTCTGTTCACCTCAGCCCCGGTACTGGCTCACCCCGATCCATCACTACCGTTCGTAGTGAGGGTGGATGCGTCCGAGGTAGGGATAGGAGCTGTCTTATCCCAACGCTCAGGCATGCCACCCAAGCTCCGCACCTGTGCCTTCTTTTCTAAGAAGCTCAGCTCGGCGGAGCAGAACTATGGCGTTGGTGATCGGGAGCTGCTGGCCGTTGTCCGAGCTTTGACGGTGTGGAGACATTGGCTCGAAGGGGCGAAACACCCTTTCCTCGTCTGGACAGACCACCGTAACCTGGAGTACATTCGGGCAGCGAGGAGGCTGAATCCTCGCCAGGCCAGGTTTGATTTCACACTCTCATACATTCCGGGTACGAAGAACGTGAAGGCAGACGCACTGTCTGAGCTGTATGACACAGAGGAGAAGCCCAGAGACAACACCCCAATATTCCCGGCCTCATGCATTGTGGCGCCGGTAGTATGGGCGATGGACGCAGATATAGCGCAGGCATTACGCACAGATCCATCTCCACCGCAGTGTCCAGCTGGGCCGCAGTACGTGCCTGCTCTTATCATCTGATCTACTGGGCACACACATCACCCTCCTCTGGTCATCCAGGTATCGGTCGTACAATGCGCTGCCTGACCGACAAGTACTGGTGGCCTACCTTGGCTAAGGACGTGAGGGTGTATGTCTCCTCCTGCTCAGTGTGCGCCCAGAGTAAGGCACCTAGGCACCTCCCAGCGGGTAAGCTACAACCTTTACCAGTTCCACAACGACCATGGTCTCACCTGAGTATTGATTTTCTCACTGATCTTCCCCCCTCCCAAGGTAACACCACTATCCTGGTCGTTGTGGACCGCTTCTCAAAGTCCTGCCGCCTCCTTCCTCTGCCCGGTCTCCCCACGTCTTACAGCACTACGGGTTACCAGAGGATAGAGTGTCCGACCGAGGTCCCCAGTTCACGTCTAGAGTCTGGAAGGCGTTCATGGAACGTCTGGGGGTCTCGGTCAGCCTGACCTCTGGATTTCACCCCGACAGTAATGGGCAGGTGGAAAGGGTGAATCAAGATGTGGGTAATGTCAGGACCTGCGGACCTAATGTCAGGACCGGCCGGGGGAGTGGTCGGTGTTCCTGCCATGGGCAGAATATGCTCAGAACTCTCTCCGCTACTCCTCCACTAACCGAACACCCTTCCAATGTGTTTTGGGTTACCAACCGGTCCTGGCACCATGGCACCAGAGCCAGACCGAGGTTCCTGCGGTGGATGACTGGTTTCGGCGCGCGGAGGAGACTTGGGACGCTGCCCACGTTCGCCTCCAGCGCGCCATGCGTTGTCAGAAGGCCAACGCTGACCGCCACCGCAGGGATGCCCCGGTGTTCGTACCGGGGGATCGGGTCTGGTTCTCGTCCCGGAATCTGAGCCTACGGTTTTGTGGGGCCGTTTAAAGTCCTGAGGAGAATAAACGAGGTGACATACAGGTTGTTACTCCCCCCTAATTACCGTATTAACCCCTCGTTTCATGTGTCTCTCCTCAGGCCGGTGGTAGCTGGTCCGCTCCAGGAGTCTGAGGTACGGGAGATTCCTCCACCTCCTCTGGACATTGAAGGGGCCTCGGCGTACTCGGTCCGTTCAATCCTGGATTTGAGGCGTCGGGTGGGGAGCCTTCAGTATCTCGTGGAGTAGGAGGGGTACGGTCCAGAGGAACGGTGCTGGGTCCCAAGGCGGGACATCCTCGATCCCTCCCTGTTGAGGGATTTCCACTGTCGCCATCCGACTCGCCCTGCTCCACGTCCTCCTGGCTGTCCCCGAGGCCGGGGTCGGCGCACTGCTGGAGCCGCGGGGGGTACTGTCACAACTTCCGCCCAGGCTGCCCCCCCTCCTGGTTCGGGCAGGCTTCGGCGTTCGTCGTCACCAGAGTACTAGCTACTGCCGATCCCATTCTCATCACTCCACTTGTCATGTCTTGTCAATCACACACACCTGGTGCTCATTCGCCTAATTAGTATGTGTATAAGTGTTCTCTCTGTTCCCCTTGTCTTTGTGAGTGATTTCGTTTGACGCTTGGGGCGTTTGATTTATGTAAACCATTTTTATGTTTATGTTGGTAGGGTTGGGTTGGTAGGGTTGGTTGGATTGGTAGGGTTGGTAGGGTTGGGTTGGTAAGGTTGGGTTGGTTGGGTTGGGTTAGGGTTAGACAGAAGAAAGAACAGGAGGGGATAATCAAATGCCCACAGGAAAAGAGAGAGTGATTCCTTTTACCTGAGCTATTTTTGGTAGAGAGAGGAGAAGGAGGCTTGACTAAACGACTCCCTTCATTCTGCATATAGAGCCTGAGACCATCCCAGAACTCTATTAGGATGTGTCCCAAATGGCACCCTATTCCCTATATAGTGCACTACCTTGGACCAGAGTTCTAATGGTCCCTGTGTGATGAGGTGATGTTGAAGGAGTCAGGCGCGGGAGGGTAAATCACAGAATAACAGGCTTTATTCCGCAACCACAGAGTTACTCAGTAACGCGCCAAAACACTCCAGTGGGCAAAACAGGCGCACTGGAAAATACAAGGCACACTGGTAAATACAAGGCACACTGGGAAATACAAGGCACACTGGAAAATACAAGGCACACTGGGAAATACAAGGCACACTGGGAAATACAAGGCACGCTGGGAAATACAAGGCACACTGGGAAATACAAGGCACACTGGGAAATACAAGGCACACTGGGAAATACAAGGCACACTGGGAAATACAAGGCACACTGGAAAATACAAGGCACACAGGGAAAAACTCCCAGTGATACAAAATACAAGGAGCTCCACTACTCTCCACAATAAACAATCACACACAAAGACAAGGGGGCAGAGGGAACACTTATACAGGTACTGATGAGGGGATATGAACCAGGACAAGGGGGCAGAGGGAACACTTATACAGGTACTGATGAGGGGATATGAACCAGGACAAGGGGGCAGAGGGAACACTTATACAGGTACTGATGAGGGGATATGAACCAGGTGTGTGTAATTGACAAGACAAAACAAATGGAATTATGAGATGAGGAGCGGCAGTGGCTAGAAGGCCGGTGACGACGAACGCCGAAGCCCGCCTCGAACAAGGAGGGGAGGCAGCTTCGGAGGAAGTCGTGACACCCTGGTCAAAAGGAGTGCACTATATTGGTGCCATTTGGGACACAACTTAGACTGGATATTTTATGTCTACTGCACACCCCACCCTCTATTAATTACAATAGGATTAATGGACTAAAGAAATTATACACATCTATCATCACACTGCTTAGCATTTCCATATAACGACAAACACGACACGCGTCGTAAAGCATGAGGAAACCTATAGAGTTTCTCTACAATATTGTGCTGGAAGCCAACATATACTGCTGGTAAGAAATCAACAAGAAAAACACATCAAACAACAAGCTGTTTGTCCAGATTGCGGTTTTTGCCTATTTTAACTCAAAAGCTCATTTATGTTGAGAACATCACTTAAAGTAAAACGGATGTCCCTGCCTACCATGAACAATTATGATAATACATTAAACTTTGAGTCAGCTATTCATTTAGTCAAATCAAATCATTGCACAAACTAAGCTACATAAAACAAGTCTCTATTAAGAGATATTAATAATGACACAAGAACTCATCCACTAAGTGTTCCCTGCTAGACTGCTGCTGGGGGGGATGATGAACAGACACGTTGAACATACACACTGATTTTTCTTTGATTTGACTAATCACTCCTGGACTTAATGTTGTGATGGATGGCATTTCTAGAGGCTGGGGGTCTGAACCAGGACTGAATAAAGACATTACAATAGAAACAACAGGTTAATACCAACGGCTTCTTCACAAAGACCTGTCTAAAACGGACTGAGATTAAACAGAATTTGCGTCCAGAATGGTGCCCTGTTCCCTTTATGTTGGGTCCAGGTCAAAAGAAGTGCACTATATAGGGAATAGGGTGCCATTTGGGACATAGTTAATATCTTAGAGAGAAGAAAGAAGAGATATGTTTACTCTGGTTAATCAGTCTCCTACAGTGAATTAAGGCATCACTGATATGTGATGTTTACTCTGGTTAATCAGTCTCCTACAGTGAATTAAGGCATCACTGATATTTGTTCATGAGCTTCATCTCTTAAAAAAATATATTTAAAAAAAACATGTATGTACTCACTAACTGTAAGTGGCTGTGGATAAGAGCGTCTGTTAAATGACTAAAATGTAAATGTCATGTCTTAGCTGGGGCTGCACACACTCAACCTCACCGTTCCCCACAGGAAGAGTTGAATTACAGCGTTAGCTAAAGCGCTACATGAAAAATAACAGTATTGTGTTCCTGTATTAACCCCAGAGGGTTAGAGAGAGCAGTAAATACTCCCAGTCCAATTAGCGTGCTGTGAGACTGAGACAGAGAAGACAGCGCCCCCCAGGGGACTGGAGGGCTAATGACCTGAGGTGCTGCTGGAACCATATTAGATAAATAAATATCTACGTCAAACACCTACTGGAAGATGGACAAATAAATATACCTATATCAATCACCTAGCAACTAACAATAAATAAATACCTACGTCAAACTGTCTACTAGCCTCCTGTATCTCAGTTGGTAGAGCATGGTGCTCGCAACGCCAGGGTTGTGGGTTCGATTCCCACGGGGGGGCCAGTATGAAACATTTAAAATATAAATGTAATAGACATCTTTGCTACCAGGTCTGCTACCAGGTCTGCTACCAGGTGGGTGCAGTTGGAACCATAATGGATACATAAACAGCTACGTTCTCAAACATCTCCTCGGGGACACCCAGACAAGCTCACCTGATTCATCTAATCAAGGGCTTGACAATTAGTTGACGAGTTGAATCAGGCGATGCTAGCTACGGAATAGATCAAATCCACGGAACGGCTAGGGGGGGGGTTAGAACCTCTGCCTTAAGCTACACCTACTGACTACAGATTAATAAATATCAACGACCACACCTCGAACACCTATCAAACACCTATCACCTGGAGAGACTCGAACACCTATCAAACACCTATCACCTGGAGAGACTCGAACACCTATCAAACACCTATCACCTGGAGAGATCACCTGGAGAGACTATGGATTTAAAAAAATATCTGGGCCCCAGCTACCAAGTCTGTCTTCAATTTAAAACGGTTCTATGCTTAAAATCGATCAGCCTCTCATTCACAAACCCCCAATTGACATCTAACACTCTCTCTCCCTCTCTCGGCAGCCCAGATGGGACAATAAATCTGGCAGCGTTACTGATGAAGGAAGCCTCTAAAACTCACACAACAAGGGAAGGAGGGGGACCAGGGTATGTGTGTGTATGTACAGTGTGTGTGTGTGGCATCGATCTGGTGTGTCTTTAGCTAGCAGCCTGGGGATGCACATCAGATCTCACTTCTCTTAAACCTCTATCCCTCTCATATATCCTTCCCTCTATCCCTCGCTCTCTCTCTCCTATATCCTTCCCTCTATCCCTCTATCTCTCTCCTATATCCTTCCCTCTATCCCTCTATCTCTCTCCTATATCCTTCCCTCTATCTCTCTCCTATATCCTTCCCTCTATCTCTCTCCTATATCCTTCTCTCTATCTCTCTCCTATATCCATCCCTCTATCCCTCGCTCTCCCTCTCATATATCCTTCCCTCTATCACTCGCCCTCTCTCCTATATCCTTCCCTCTATCCCTCTCATATATCCTTCCCTCTATCTCTCTCCTATATCCTTCCCTCTATCCCTCTATCTCTCTCCTATATCCTTCCCTCTATCCCTCTATCTCTCTCCTATATCCTTCCCTCTATCCCTCTATCTCTCTCATATATCCTTCCCTCTATCCCTCTATCTCTCTCCTATATCCTTCCCTCTATCCCTCTATCTCTCTCCTATATCCTTCCCTCTATCTCTCTCATATATCCTTCCCTCTATCTCTCTCCTATATCCTTCCCTCTATCCCTCTATCTCTCTCCTATATCCTTCCCTCTATCCCTCTATCTCTCTCCTATATCCTTCCCTCTATCTCTCTCATATATCCTTCCCTCTATCTCTCTCCTATATCCTTCCCTCTATCCCTCTATCTCTCTCCTATATCCTTCCCTCTATCCCTCTATCTCTCTCCTATATCCTTCCCTCTATCTCTCTCCTATATCCTTTCCTCTATCCCTCGCTATCTCTCTCCTATATCCGTCCCTCTATCCCTCCCTTCCCTCTATACTCTTCTCTCTTTCGCTCCCTCTATCCCTCGCTCCTTTCATCTCTCTCTAAGCCATCAGTTCTAGGGCAAAGTCTGGTGACCTGACAGAGCTCCTCTACCCAGTGCTCCCAGTAAGCTGCCTGGCTTCTAACTGGTCTTCAACTGGCTTCAGGCAGAGATCATGTTGTCACAGAGCTCTGTTGAGTACTCTATTACGGTTCAATAATAAGACTTCTGCTCTATTCAACAACCTCCCTTCCAATCAGATCAACTGACAACCTCTGAGACCCAATCAGACGACCAGGGAGATTCCCTCTCTTCCCTCCCACAGACAACACCAGACCCCAGAGGTAAAAACAACTTAGAGCGTTGATTGGCTCTCGAGGGAATAATAAAGGATAAGCACAAGTTAAGAAACAAATAACTATCTTATTGACAAGCACAGTGACTCATACAGAGGGAATGGGGTAGGGCCTTGTGATTACATGATCTACTTCTTATCAAACTGGAGACATGGAAGTTCTGAGTGAAGTTAGGAAGTGGATATGCAGTGGGGGAAAAAAGTATTTAGTCAGCCACCAATTGTGCAAGTTCTCCCACTTAAAAAGATGAGAGAGGCCTGTAATTTTCATCATAGGTACACGTCAACTATGACAGACAAAATGAGAAAAAAAAATCCCGAAAATCACATTGTAGGATTTTTTATGAATTTATTTGCAAATTATGGTGGAAAATAAGTATTTGGTCAATAACAAAAGTTTCTCAATACTTTGTTATATACCCTTTGTTGGCAATGACACAGGTCAAACGTTTTCTGTAAGTCTTCACAAGGTTTTCACACACTGTTGCTGGTATTTTGGCCCATTCCTCCATGCAGATCTCCTCTAGAGCAGTGATGTTTTGGGGCTGTCGCTGGGCAACACGGACTTTCAACTCCCTCCAAAGATTTTCTATGGGGTTGAGATCTGGAGACTGGCTAGGCCACTCCAAGACCTTGAAATGCTTCTTACGAAGCCACTCCTTCGTTGCCCGGGCAGTGTATTTGGGATCATTGTCATGCTGAAAGACCCAGCCACGTTTCATCTTCAATGCCCTTGCTGATGGAAGGAGGTTTTCACTCAAAATCTCACGATACATGGCCCCATTCATTCTTTCCTTTACACGGATCAGTCGTCCTGGTCCCTTTGCAGAAAAACAGCCCCAAAGCATGATGTTTCCACCCCCATGCTTCACAGTAGGTATGGTGTTCTTTGGATGCAACTCAGAATTCTTTGTCCTCCAAACACGACGAGTTGAGTTTTTACCAAAAAGTTCTATTTTGGTTTCATCTGACCATATGACATTCTCCCAATCCTCTTCTGGATCATCCAAATGCACTCTAGCAAACTTCAGACGGGCCTGGACATGTACTGGCTTAAGCAGGGGGACACGTCTGGCACTGCAGGATTTGAGTCCCTGGCGGCGTAGTGTGTTACTGATGGTAGGCTTTGTTACTTTGGTCCCAGCTCTCTGCAGGTCATTCACTAGGTCCCCCCGTGTGGTTCTGGGATTTTTGCTCACCGTTCTTGTGATCATTTTGACCCCACAGGGTGAGATCTTGCGTGGAGTCCCAGATCGAGGGAGATTATCAGTGGTCTTGTATGTCTTCCATTTCCTAATAATTGCTCCCACAGTTGATTTCTTCAAACCAAGCTGCTTAGCTATTGCAGATTCAGTCTTCCCAGCCTGGTGCAGGTCTACAAATTTGTTTCTGGTGTCCTTTGACAGCTCTTTGGTCTTGGCCATAGTGGAGTTTGGAGTGTGACTGTTTGAGGTTGTGGACAGGTGTCTTTTATACTGATAACAAGTTCAAACAGGTGCCATTAATACAGGTAACGAGTGGAGGACAGAGGAGCCTCTTAAAGAAGAAGTTACAGGTCTGTGAGAGCCAGAAATCTTGCTTGTTTGTAGGTGACCAAATACTTATTTTCCACCATAATTTGCAAATAAATTAATTCAAAATCCTACAATGTGATTTTCTGGATTTTTTTCCCTCAATTTGTCTGTCATAGTTGACGTGTACCTATGATGAAAATTACAGGCCTCTCTCATATTTTTAAGTGGGAGAACTTGCACAATTGGTGGCTGACTAAATACTTTTTTCCCCCACTGTAATAATATCATGACTTTGAATGAGAGAGAGAGAGAGAGAGAGAGAGAGAGAGAGAGAGAGATGGAGAGGGAGAGGGAGAGAGAGAGAGAGAGAGAGATGGAGAGGGAGAGAGAGAGGGAGAGATGGAGAGAGAGAGAGAGAGAAGTTGGCATTGGGGTTGAGGGTAGCTGAAGGATGGGACTGGATGGTCTTCAGATATAGATGGGAGGGGTTGAGGGGGAGAGAGAGAGAGGGTGTATGGGGAGGGAGCGAGGGTGTATGGAGAGAGAGCGAGGGTGTATGGAGAGAGAGCGAGGGTGTATGGAGAGAGAGCGAGAGCGATAGAGAGAGAGAGAGGGGGTGTATGGGGAGAGAGAGAGGATGTATGGGGAGAGAGAGGATGTATGGGGAGAGAGAGAGGCTGTATGGGGAGAGAGCGAGGGTGTATGGAGAGAGAGCGAGAGCGATAGAGAGAGAGAGAGAGGGTGTATGGGGAGAGAGAGAGGCTGTATGGGGAGAGAGAGAGGCTGTATGGGGAGAGAGATGGTGTATGGGGAGAGAGAGAGGATGTATGGGGAGAGAGATGGTGTATGGGGAGAGAGAGAGGATGTATGGGGAGAGAGAGGGTGTATGGGGAGAGAGAGGGTGTATGGGGAGAGAGAGGGTGTATGGGGAGAGAGATGGTGTATGGGGAGAGAGATGGTGTATGGGGAGAGAGATGGTGTATGGGGAGAGAGAGGGTGTATGGGGAGAGAGAGGGTGTATGGGGAGAGAGATGGTGTATGGGGAGAGAGAGGGTGTATGGGGAGAGAGATGGTGTATGGGGAGAGAGATGGTGTATGGGGAGAGAGATGGTGTATGGGGAGAGAGAGGGTGTATGGGGGAGAGAGATGGTGTATGGGGAGAGAGAGGGTGTATGGGGAGAGAGATGGTGTATGGGGAGAGAGAGAGGATGTATGGGGAGAGAGAGGGTGTATGGGGAGAGAGATGGTGTATGGGGAGAGAGAGAGATGGTGTATGGGGAGAGAGAGGGTGTATGGGGAGAGAGATGGTGTATGGGGAGAGAGAGGGTGTATGGGGAGAGAGATGGTGTATGGGGAGAGAGAGAGGATGTATGGGGAGAGAGAGGGTGTATGGGGAGAGAGAGGGTGTATGGGGAGAGAGATGGTGTATGGGGAGAGAGATGGTGTATGGGGAGAGAGATGGTGTATGGGGAGAGAGATGCTGGGAGAGCAGCAGGAAAACAAACCCTTTCATCAAACACAGCAGCTGATCTGAACCAATCAGAGCAGAGCAGAAAGACTCCATCAAGACCTCTGAGATCAGGGGAGGAAGGTAGAGTGGAGGCAGCAGGTGTGTGGGGAAGCCTGGAGAAACTAACCTCCGCTTCCACCGAAACAACAACACTCAGGTTAATGTGGAATGAATACACAAACAGAAAGAAGTGGAACAGGAAGAGGACAAAAGAGACAGAAGAGGTAAATAATATGGGGAGTGAGGAAGCCAGGAAACGGATGTTTCACACACAGGAGTGTTCTGTCCCCTTCCTTCCGGAATGCTAAGGGAGTGTTCCGGAACACTGACACAGCGCTAAGAGAGTGTTGGTTGGACGTGTGGTCTGGGTTCTGTGTCACGCTCTCACATTTACATTTTACATATTTAGCAGACGCTCTTATCCAGAGCGACTTACAGGAGCAATTAGGGTTAAGTGCCTTGCTCAAGGAGAGCAAGGCACATCTACAGATTTTTTTCCCACCTAGTCGGCTCGGGGATTAGAACCAGCGACCTTTCGGTTACTGGCACGACACACTTAACCACTAAGCTACCTGCCGCCACTACGCTCCTGTCACCTAGTGAGTCAAGGTGTAGAGAAGGCACATCTACAGATTTTTTCCCACCTAGTCGGCACCTAGTCGGCTCTCAGCCCAGTCAAAACTGTTCGCTGCTCTGGCACCCCAATGGTGGAACAAGCTCCCTCACGACGCCAGGACAGCGGAGTCACTCACCACCTTCCGGAGACATTTGAAACCCCACCTCTTTAAGGAATACCTGGGATAGGCTAAAGTATTCCTTCTAACCCCCCCAAATTGTAAAGTGGTTATCCCACTGGCTATAGGGTGAACGCACCAATTTGTGAGTCGCTCTGGCTAAGAGCGTCTGCTAAATGACGAATGTGCCCTTGAGCAAGGCACTTAACCCTAATTGCTCCTGTAAGTCGCTCTGGTTAAGAGCGTCTGCTAAATGACTAAAATGTAAATGTAAAATGTAGAGAAGGATGGACTTCGGAGGGGGTTAGCCTAGTGGAGGGTGTTGGAGAGGTAGAGGGGGGTTAGCCTAGTGGAGGGTGTTGGAGAGGTAGAGGGGGTTAGCCTAGTGGAGGGTGTTGGAGAGGTAGAGGGGGGTTAGCCTAGTGGAGGGTGTTGGAGAGGTAGAGGGGGGTTAGCCTAGTGGAGGGTGTTGGAGAGGTAGAGGGGGTTAGCCTAGTGGAGGGTGTTGGAGAGGTAGAGGGGGGTTAGCCTAGTGGAGGGTGTTGGAGAGGTAGAGGGGGGGTTAGCCTAGTGGAGGGTGTTGGAGAGGTAGAGGGGGGTTAGCCTAGTGGAGGGTGTTGGAGAGGTAGAGGGGGGTTAGCCTAGTGGAGGGTGTTGGAGAGGTAGAGGGGGGTTAGCCTAGTGGAGGGTGTTAGAGAGGTAGAGGGGGGTTAGCCTAGTGGAGGGTGTTGGACAGGTAGAGGGAGGTTAGCCTAGTGGAGGGTGTTGGAGAGGTAGAGGGGGGTTAGCCTACTGGAGGGTGTTGGAGAGGTAGAGGGGGGTTAGCCTAGTGGAGGGTGTTGGAGAGGTAGAGGGGGGTTAGCCTAGTGGAGGGTGTTGGCGAGGTAGAGGGGGTTAGCCTAGTGGAGGGTGTTGGAGAGGTAGAGGGGGGTTAGCCTAGTGGAGGGTGTTGGAGAGGTAGAGGGAGGTTAGCCTAGTGGAGGGTGTTGGAGAGGTAGAGGGGGGTTAGCCTAGTGGAGGGTGTTGGAGAGGTAGAGGGGGGTTAGCCTAGTGGAGGGTGTTGGAGAGGTAGAGGGGGTTAGCCTAGTGGAGGGCGTTGGAGAGGTAGAGGGGGGTTAGCCTAGTGGAGGGCGTTGGAGAGGTAGAGGGGGTTAGCCTAGTGGAGGGTGTTGGAGAGGTAGAGGGGGGTTAGCCTAGTGGAGGGTGTTGGAGAGGTAGAGTGGGGTTAGCCTACTGGAGGGTGTTGGAGAGGTAGAGGGGGGTTAGCCTACTGGAGGGTGTTGGAGAGGTAGAGGGGGTTAGCCTAGTGGAGGGTGTTGGAGAGGTAGAGGGGGGGTTAGCCTAGTGGAGGGTGTTGGAGAGGTAGAGGGGGGTTAGCCTAGTGGAGGGTGTTGGAGAGGTAGAGGGGGTTAGCCTAGTGGGGGGTGTTGGAGAGGTAGAGGGGGGTTAGCCTAGTGGAGGGTGTTGGAGAGGTAGAGGGGGTTAGCCTAGTGGAGGGTGTTGGAGAGGTAGAGGGGGGTTAGCCTAGTGGAGGGTGTTGGAGAGGTAGAGGGGGGTTAGCCTAGTGGAGGGTGTTGGAGAGGTAGAGGGGGGTTAGCGTAGAGGAGGGGGCTGGAGAGGTAGAGGGGGTTAGCCTAGTGGAGGGTGTTGGAGAGGTAGAGGGGGGTTAGCCTAGTGGAGGGTGTTGGAGAGGTAGAGGGGGTTAGCCTAGTGGGGGGTGTTGGAGAGGTAGAGGGGGGTTAGCCTAGTGGAGGGTGTTGGAGAGGTAGAGGGGGTTAGCCTAGTGGAGGGTGTTGGAGAGGTAGAGGGGGTTAGCCTAGTGGAGGGTGTTGGAGAGGTAGAGGGGGGTTAGCCTAGTGGAGGGTGTTGGAGAGGTAGAGGGGGTTAGCCTAGTGGAGGGTGTTGGAGAGGTAGAGGGGGGTTAGCCTAGTGGAGGGTGTTGGAGAGGTAGAGGGGGGTTAGCCTAGTGGAGGGTGTTGGAGAGGTAGAGGGGGGTTAGCCTAGTGGAGGGTGTTGGAGGGGTAGAGGGGGGTTAGCCTAGTGGAGGGTGTTGGACAGGTAGAGGGGGGTTAGCCTAGTGGAGGGTGTTGGACAGGTAGAGGGGGGTTAGCCTAGTGGAGGGTGTTGGAGAGGTAGAGGGGGGTTAGCCTAGTGGAGGGTGTTGGAGAGGTAGAGGGGGGTTAGCCTAGTGGAGGGTGTTGGAGAGGTAGAGGGGGGTTAGCCTAGTGGAGGGTGTTGGAGAGGTAGAGGGGGGTTAGCCTAGTGGAGGGTGTTGGAGAGGTAGAGGGGGGTTAGCCTAGTGGAGGGTGTTGGAGAGGTAGAGGGGGGTTAGCCTAGTGGAGGGTGTTGGAGAGGTAGAGGGGGGTTAGCCTAGTGGAGGGTGTTGGAGAGGTAGAGGGGGGTTAGCCTAGTGGAGGGTGTTGGAGAGGTAGAGGGGGGTTAGCCTAGTGGAGGGTGTTGGAGAGGTAGAGGGGGGTTAGCCTAGTGGAGGGTGTTGGAGAGGTAGAGGGGATGAAGTAAGGTGAGCACAGGGACAGATGTGAGGGAGGGGAGGGAAGGATAAGGGGTAGAGAAGGGACCCCCTGACCTCTGGAGAAAGAGTTGAAAGGGATCATCCATCTTTGTTACAGAACTTTATCTGACAGCCTGTGTCCACAAAAACGTGACTGTGATGCCGCAGAGGCCACGAACAGGATAGGAGTCACTGGCTATGTCCCAAATGGCACCCTATTCCCTATATAGTGCACTGTTCCGACGCCAGCTCTGTTCCAAAGTAGTGCACTATATAGGGAATAGGGTGCAATTTGGGACGCGGTCCATGAACAGGATAGGAGTCAATCAGGTCAGAAGCGCCCCAAAAAAAGAGCACTCCCCTCCTCCCATCTTCCCACCCCTCTATCTCAATCTCCCCTGGACACATAAATTACCCCGAAATGGAGAGAGAATCAAAGAGAGGCCACCTGATACCTGTGGAATGTTTCTACCTTGTTCTCTAACCCACAACAACAGAACAGAGAAGAACAACTCTGACCCTAGTCAACCAGGACATCCTGGTGGAACTAACGGTAACATTACAGAACAGCATGCCTCACTTTGTTTATATTGGCACCATGCAGGGATGATTCACTACTTTTTGATATATGTTAGTAGAATTTGGAGCAGTCTGAATATTCAGAGGGTAAAGATGTGTCTATTTGATGATAATTTTTTTTTTTTTTTAAAGATACTGCAAATCAAGCGAAATCTGAGGGGTAGAAAGAGGAAGAATATGGAACGCTAGTATAGAATGTTGAAACATTACATTTTTTAAAAGGTAGCTCTCATGCTAGAAAAGGTTGGAGACCCCTGATCTAGAGATAGGCCGAATGTATTACCACCCTCTAAAGACCTGTCCACGGCCGCAGTAAAAGCCATGCAATAAGCAGCGCTGTCATCATAAAAGTCCATCTATTTCATAGCTGTTACACCTAGCCAGAGGGGAAACTTGGCAGGCCGCGTCCCAAATGGCAATATATTCCCTTTATAGTGCACTACTATTGACCAGGTGTTCCCTTTATAGTGCACTACTATTGACCAGGTGTTCCCTTTATAGTGCACTACTATTGACCAGGTGTTCCCTTTATAGTGCACTACTATTGACCAGGTGTTCCCTACCTAGTGCACTACTATTGACCAGGTGTTCCCTTTATAGTGCACTACTATTGACCAGGTGTTCCCTTTATAGTGCACTACTATTGACCAGGTGTTCCCTTTATAGTGCACTACTATTGACCAGGTGTTCCCTTTATAGTGCACTACTTTTGAATAGGGTGTCATTTAAGACACAGCCAAACACAGCAGGCTAGTAGAGACAAATGGACGTATATACTCTGTTAACTTACAATACATACTATGCTATGTATGGACTTCTGGTATGATCTGATAACTAACAAATACAATACTATATATGGACTTCTGGTATGATCTGATAACTAACAAATACAATACTATATATCGACTTCTGGTATGATCTGATAACTAACAAATACTATACTCTATATGGACTTCTGGTATGATCTGATAACTAACAAATACTATACTATATATGGACTTCTGGTATGATCTGATAACTATAGTCCCCTGTAGCTCAGTTGGTAGAGCATGGTGCTTGCAACGCCAGGGTTGTGGGTTCGTTTCCCACGGGGGACCAGTATGAAAATGTATGCACTCACTAACTGTAAGTCGCTCTGGATAAGAGCATCTGCTAAATGACTAAAATGTAAATTAAGGAGATGTGTTAACCCTAACCCTAACTAACAAACACTATACTATATATGGACTTCTGGTATGATATGTTAACTTACAATACATACTATGCTACACTTAACAAACATATAAACACAACATGTAAAGTGTTGGTCGCAGAAATGTTCCATATGCACAAAAAAAGTATTTCTCAAAAAATGCGTTTACATCCCTGTTAGTGAGCATTTCTCCCTTGCCAAGATAATCCATCCACCTGACAGGTGCGGGAAATCAAGAAGCTGATTAAACAGCATGATCATTACACAGGTGCACCTTGTGCTGGGGACAATAAAAGGCCACTCTAAAATGTGCAGTTTTGTCACACAACACAATGCCACAGATGTCTCAAGTTTTGAGGGAGCGTGCAATTGACATGCTGACTGCAGGAATGCTCACCAGAGCTGTTGCCAGATAATTAAATGTTCACTTCTCTACCATAAGCTGCCTCCAACGTCATTTTAGAGAATTTGGCAGTACATCCAACCGGCCTTACAACCGCAGACCACGTGTAAGCACGCCAGCCCAGGACCTCCAAATCCGGCTTCTTCACCTGCGGGATCGTCTGAGACCAGCCACCCGGACAGCTGATGAAACTGAGGAGTATTTCTGTCTGTAATAAAGCCCTTTTGTGGGGAAAAACTCATTCTTGGCTGCGCCCCTGCCAAGTCATGTGAAATCCATAGACGAGGGCCTAATGAATTTATTTCAATTGACTGATTTCCTTATATGAACTGTAGCTCAGTAAAATCGTTGAAATTGTTGCGTTTATATTTTTGTTCACTATATGGACTTCTGGTATGATCTGTCAACGTTTGTGACGGATTAGGTGTGTGTGTGTTTGTGGTGTGTGTGTGTGTGTGTGTGTGTGTGTGTGTGTGTGTGTGTGTGTGTGTGTGTGCGCGCGCGCACAGTAAGGTTGACTGTGTGTATGTAAGGGTGTGTTGATACAGTGTGGTAGATATGTTAAAAGGTATGATAAGCGTGGGACCACTTCTTACCTGGCGACCTGTTGTTGTGCTTCTGAGGCTGTGTATGGTAGTTACAGCTGTACGAGACTAGGTCTTACCGTGGGGGGTTCAGGGCCAGGCCTGCCGTTGGGCTCCTGAGGCTGAGGGGGAGACTAGGTCTTACCGTGGGGGGTTCAGGGCCAGGCCTGCCGTTGGGCTCCTGAGGCTGAGGGGGAGACTAGGTCTTACCGTGGGGGGTTCAGGGCCAGGCCTGCCGTTGGGCTCCTGAGGCTGAGGGGAGACTAGGTCTTACCGTGGGGGTTCAGGGCCAGGCCTGCCGTTGGGCTCCTGAGGCTGAGGGGGAGACTAGGTCTTACCGTGGGGGGTTCAGGGCCAGGCCTGCCGTTGGGCTCCTGAGGCTGAGGGGGAGACTAGGTCTTACCGTGGGGGGTTCAGGGCCAGGCCTGCCGTTGGGCGGCTGAGGGGGAGACTAGGTCTTACCGTGGGGGGTTCAGGGCCAGGCCTGCCGTTGGGCTCCTGAGGATGAGGGGGCTGTGATGTCTCCACTGGGGGGCTGAGGGCTGATTCACTGCTGCTCCTTACAAGCAGAGGCGTGTCTGGAGGAGGGAACACACAGAAGGAAGACATCACAACTTTGGTCTTAGTGCGTAATATATTATTTAAAAGAATAAAAGCTAGGCTATATGAAAGTATAGATCCCTACCCTGCCAATTCTCCAAAGTGTGAATTGGTCTTTAATTCCAATTAAATTATTGAATTGGCCACAACCCGCAGGAATTTGAATTTGAATTAAAGTACGTAGAATTTAACACAATGAAATGAATTTAAATTTAAATGGACATTGATTCCATACATAAGTACAGTATACACATGTTTATTTTGACAGCAATAATATGTTTAAAAAGGTCCAATGCAGACATTTTCTTTATGTCAATATCAAATCATTTCTGGGAAACAATTAAGTACCTTACTGTGATTGTTTTCAATTAAAATGGTTAAAAAAAAAGAAACAAAAATAGCTTCTTAGCAAAGAGCAATTTCTCAAGCAAGAATTTTGCTAGGACTGTCTGGGAGTGGTCTGATTGGGGAGGGGAAAACAGAAAATTAGCTGTTATTGGCAGAGAGGTTTGGAACTCTCTTTCTTATTGGTCTATTAACTAATGTACCACCTGGGTGACGTCACCAGGCAGGCCAAAACTCCATCTCGCCAAAACAGTGTTGCAGTGTTTTCAAACAGCTCTTACACTTAAAGGGCATTATCATCATTTTCACAATGTCAGTGTCATTCCAACCTCATAGTGTGGAAATATATATAAAACACAGGAAAATTATGTTTTTGACCACACTGGGCCTTTAACAAAACTCATCCTCCTAAACAACATTACATGTTTTATTTTATTTTAACCTTTATTCAACTAGGCAAGTCAGTTAAGAACAAATTCTTATTTACAATGACGGCCTACCAAAAGGCAAAAGGCCTCCTGCGGGGACGGGGGCTGAGATAGAAAATAAACATATAGGACAAAACACACATCAAGACAAGAGAGACACCACAACACTACATAAAGAGAGACACCACAACACTACATAAAGAGACACCACAACACTACATAAAGAGAGACGCCACAACACTACATAAAGAGAGACGCCACAACACTACATAAAGAGAGACGCCACAACAATAAATAAAGAGAGACACCACAACACTACATAAAGAGAGACACCACAACACTACATAAAGAGAGACACCACAACACTACATAAAGAGAGACGCCACAACACTACATAAAGAGAGACGCCACAACACTACATAAAGAGAGACACCACAACACTACATAGAGAGACACCACAACACTACATAAAGAGAGACACCACAACACTACATAAAGAGAGACACCACAACACTACATAAAGAGAGACACCACAACACTACATAAAGAGAGACACCACAACACTACATAAAGAGAGACACCGCAACACTACATAGAGACACCACAACACTACATAAAGAGAGACACCACAACACTACATAAAGAGAGACACCACAACACTACATAAAGAGAGACGCCACAACACTACATAAAGAGAGACACCACAACACTACATAAAGAGAGACGCCACAACACTACATAGAGAGACACCACAACACTACATAAAGAGAGACACCACAACACTACATAAAGAGAGACACCACAACACTACATAAAGAGAGACACCACAACACTACATAAAGAGAGACACCACAACACTACATAAAGAGAGACCACAACACTACATAAAGAGAGACACCACAACACTACATAAAGAGAGACACCACAACACTACATAAAGAGAGACGCCTACAACACTACATAAAGAGAGACACCACAACACTACATAAAGAGAGACGCCTACAACAATACATAAAGAGAGAGACCACAACACTACATAAAGAGAGACACCACAACACTACATAAAGAGAGACGCCACAACACTACATAAAGAGAGACACCACAACACTACATAAAGAGAGACGCCACAACACTACATAAAGAGAGACACCACAACACTACATAAAGAGAGACGCCACAACAATAAATAAAGAGAGACACCACAACACTACATAAAGAGAGACACCACAACACTACATAAAGAGAGACACCACAACACTACATAAAGAGAGACGCCACAACACTACATAAAGAGAGACGCCACAACACTACATAAAGAGAGACACCACAACACTACATAGAGAGACACCACAACACTACATAAAGAGAGACACCACAACACTACATAAAGAGAGACACCACAACACTACATAAAGAGAGACACCACAACACTACATAAAGAGAGACACCACAACACTACATAAAGAGAGACACCGCAACACTACATAGAGACACCACAACACTACATAAAGAGAGACACCACAACACTACATAAAGAGAGACACCACAACACTACATAAAGAGAGACACCACAACACTACATAAAGAGAGACGCCACAACACTACATAAAGAGAGACACCACAACACTACATAAAGAGAGACGCCACAACACTACATAGAGAGACACCACAACACTACATAAAGAGAGACACCACAACACTACATAAAGAGAGACACCACAACACTACATAAAGAGAGACACCACAACACTACATAAAGAGAGACACCACAACACTACATAAAGAGAGACCACAACACTACATAAAGAGAGACACCACAACACTACATAAAGAGAGACACCACAACACTACATAAAGAGAGACGCCACAACACTACATAAAGAGAGACGCCACAACACTACATAAAGAGAGACACCACAACACTACATAGAGAGACACCACAACACTACATAAAGAGAGACACCACAACACTACATAAAGAGAGACACCACAACACTACATAAAGAGAGACACCACAACACTACATAAAGAGAGACACCACAACACTACATAAAGAGAGACACCGCAACACTACATAGAGACACCACAACACTACATAAAGAGAGACACCACAACACTACATAAAGAGAGACACCACAACACTACATAAAGAGAGACGCCACAACACTACATAAAGAGAGACACCACAACACTACATAAAGAGAGACGCCACAACACTACATAGAGAGACACCACAACACTACATAAAGAGAGACACCACAACACTACATAAAGAGAGACACCACAACACTACATAAAGAGAGACACCACAACACTACATAAAGAGAGACGCCACAACACTACATAAAGAGAGAGACCACAACACTACATAAAGAGAGACGCCACAACAATACATAAAGAGAGACACCACAACACTACATAAAGAGAGACACCACAACACTACATAAAGAGAGACACCACAACACTACATAAAGAGAGACACCACAACACTACATAAAGAGAGACCACAACACTACATAAAGAGAGACCACAACACTACATAAAGAGAGACACCACAACACTACATAAAGAGAGACGCCACAACACTACATAAAGAGAGACACCACAACACTACATAAAGAGAGACGCCACAACAATACATAAAGAGAGAGACCACAACACTACATAAAGAGAGACACCACAACACTACATAAAGAGAGACGCCACAACACTACATAAAGAGAGACACCACAACACTACATAAAGAGAGACGCCACAACACTACATAAAGAGAGACACCACAACACTACATAAAGAGAGACACCACACCACTACATAAAGAGAGACGCCACAACACTACATAGAGATACCACAACACTACATAAAGAGAGACACCACAACACTACATAAAGAGAGACACCACAACACTACATAAAGAGAGACGCCACAACACTACATAGAGAGAGACCACAACACTACATAAAGAGAGACGCCACAACAATACATAAAGAGAGACACCACAACACTACATAAAGAGAGACACCACAACACTACATAAAGAGAGACACCACAACACTACATAAAGAGAGACACCACAACACTACATAAAGAGAGACACCACAACACTACATAAAGAGACACCACAACACTACATAAAGAGAGACGCCACAACACTACATAAAGAGAGACGCCACAACACTACATAAAGAGAGACACCACAACACTACATAAAGAGAGACAACACAACACTACATAAAGAGAGACCACAACACTACATAAAGAGAGACGCCACAACACTACATAAAGAGAGACACCACAACACTACATAAAGAGAGACCACAACACTACATAAAGAGAGACACCACAACACTACATAAAGAGAGACCACAACACTACATAAAGAGAGACGCCACAACACTACATAAAGAGAGACCACAACACTACATAAAGAGAGACCACAACACTACATAAAGAGAGACACCACAACACTACATAAAGAGAGAGACCACAACACTACATAAAGAGACGCCACAACACTACATAAAGAGAGACACCACAACACTACATAAAGAGAGAGACCACAACACTACATAAAGAGAGACCACAACACTACATAAAGAGAGACACCACAACACTACATAAAGAGAGACGCCACAACACTACATAAAGAGAGACCTAAGACAACAACACAACATGGCAGCATCACAACATGGTAGCAGCACTAGACATGGTACAAACATTATTGGGCACAGACAACAGCACAAAGGGCAAGAAGGTAGAGACAACAATACATCACGCGAAGCAGCCACAACTGGCAGTAAGAGTGTCCATGATTGAGTCTTTGAATGAAGAGATGGAGATAAAACTGTCCAGTTTGAGAGTTTTTTGCAGCTCGTTCCAGTCGCTGAACTGAAAAGAGGAGCGACCCAGGGATGTGTGTGCTTTGGGAACCTTTAACAGAATGTGACTGGCAGAATGGGTGTTGTATGTGGAGGATGAGGGCTGCAGTAGGTATCTCAGATAGGGGGGAGTGAGGCCTGAGAAGGTTTTATAAATAAGCATCAACCAGTGGGTCTTGCGACGGGTATACAGAGATGACCAGTTTACAGAGGAGTATAGAGTGCAGTGATGTGTCCTATAAGGAGGATTGGTGGCAAATCTGATGGCCGAATGGTAAAGAACATCTAGCCGCTTGAGATCACCCTTATCTGCCGATCTATAAATTACGTCTCCATAATCTAGCATGGGTAGGATGGTCATCTGAATCAGGGTTAGTTTGGCAGCTGGTGTGAATGAGGAGCGATTACGATAGAGGAAACCAAGTCTAGATTTAACCTTAGCCTGCAGCTTTGATATGTGCTGAGAGAAGGACAGTGTACCGTCTAGCCGTACTCCCAAGGACTGGTATGAGGTGACTACCTCAAGCTCTAAACCCTCAGAGGTAGTAATCACACCGGCGGGGAGAGGGGCATTCTTCTTACCAAACCACATGACCTTTGTTTTAGAGGTGTTCAGAACAAGGTTAAGGGCTGAGAACGCTTGTTGGACACTAAGAAAGCTTTGTTGTAGAGTGTTTAACACAAAATCCGGGGAGGGGCCAGCTGAGTATAAGACTGTATCATATGCATATAAATGGATGAGAGAGCTTCCTACTGCCTGAGCTGTGTTGTTGATGTAAATAGAGAAGAGCGTGGGGCCTAGGATGGAGCCTTGGGGTACTCCCTTGGTGACAGGCAGTGGCTGAGACAGCAGATGTTCTGACTTTATACACTGCACTCTTTGAGAGAGGTAGTTAGCAAACCAGGCCAAAGACCCCTCAGAGACACCAATACTCCTTAGCCGGCCCACAAGAATGGAATGGTCTACCGTATCAAAAGCTTTGGCCAAGTCAATAAAAATAGCAGCACAACATTGCTTAGAATCAAGGGCAATGGTGACATCATTTAGGATCTTTAAGGTTGCAGTGACACATCCATAACCTGAGCGGAAACCAGATTGCATACCAGAGAGAATACTATAGACATCAAGAAAGCCAGTCAGTTGATTATTGACAAGTTTTTCCAACACTTTTGATAAACAGGGCAAGATAGAAATAGGCCTATAACAGTTAGGATCAGCTTGATCTCCCCCTTTAAATAAAGGACGCACCGTGGCTGCCTTCCAAGCAACGGGAACCTCCCCAGAGAGGAGAGACAGGCTTAGCAGCAACCTTAAAGAAGAAGGGGTCTAAACCATCTGACCCAGATGTTTTTTGGGGTCAAGTTTAAGGATCTCCTTTAGCACCTCGGACTCAGTGACCGCCTGCAGGGAGAAACTTTGTAGCGGGGCAGGGGAAAAAGAGGGAGGAGCATCAGGGCTAGTCTCTTTAGAAGGGGTGGGAGATGAGGAAATGTTGGACGGGCAAGGAGGCGTGGCTGAGTCAAATAGGAATCCTGACTTAATGAAGTAGTGATTAAAGAGCTCAGCCATGTGCTCCTTGTCAGTAACAACCACATCATCAACATTACGGGACGTGGGCAGCTGTGAGGAGGGTATATTCTCCAGGTCTTTAACCGTTTTCCAGAACTTCTTGGGGTTAGACCCACAGAGAGAGAACTGCTCCTCAAAGTAACTAACTTTGGCCTTCCGGATTGCCTGAGTGCACTTATTTCTAATTTGCCTGAACGAGAGCCAGTCAGCCTGAGTTTGTGTGTGCCGAGCTTTTCGCCAAATGGAATTCTTGAGGTGGAGTAACTCTGCCAGATCACGGTCGAACCAGGGGCTGAACCTGTTTTTAATTCTCATTTTATTTACGGGGGTGTGTTTGTTAACAATACCACTGAAAATATCAAAAAAGAAGGTCCAAGCATCTTCGACAGAGGGGATCAAGCTGATTCTATACCAATTTACAGAGGCCAGGTCATGAAGGAAGGCTTGCTCATTAGTTTTTTAGCAAGCATCTACGACAAATCAGGACAGGTCATTTCACCGAGCAGCCATTACGAACACAGGCTGTAAAACAGTGATCACTAAGGTCATTACAGAAAAAAACAGACTGATACCTACAGTAAGGGAAAAAAGTATTTGATCCCCTGCTGATTTTGTACGTTTGCCCACTGACAAAGAAATGATCAGTCTATAATTTTAATGGTA
Organism: Coregonus clupeaformis; assembly: GCF_020615455.1. Lineage (NCBI taxonomy): Eukaryota > Metazoa > Chordata > Actinopteri > Salmoniformes > Salmonidae > Coregonus > Coregonus clupeaformis. Next base: position 51,084,197 of record NC_059214.1, on the reverse strand, counting down.
GGTTTATTTGAACAGTGAGAGACAGAATAACAACAAAAAAATCCAGAAAAACACATGTCAAAAATTTTATAAATTGATTTGCAATTTAATGAGGGAAATAAGTATTTGACCTCTCTGCAAAACATGACTTAGTACTTGATGGCAAAACCCTTGTTGGCAATCAGAGGTCAGACGTTTCTTGTAGTTGGCCACCAGGTTTGCACACATCTCAGGAGGGATTTTGTCCCACTCCTCTTTGCAGATCTTCTCCATGTCTTTAAGGTTGAGGCTGACGTTTGGCAACTCGAACCTTCAGCTCCCTCCACAGATTTTCTATGGGATTCAGGTCTGGAGACTGGCTAGGCCACTCCAGGACCTTAATGTGCTTCTTCTTGAGCCACTCCTTTGTTGCCTTGGCCATGTGTTTGGGTCATTGTCATGCTAGAATACCCATCCACGACCCATTTTCAATGCCCTGGCTGAGGGAAGGAGGTTCTCACCCAAGATTTGACGGTACATGGCCCCGTCCATCGTCCCTTTGATGCGGTGAAGTTGTCCTGTCCCCTTACCAGAAAAACACCCCCAAAGCATAATGTTTCCACCTCCATGTTTGACGGTGGGGATGGTGTTCTTGGGGTCATAGGCAGCATTCCTCCTCCTCCAAACACGGCGAGTTGAGTTGATGCCAAAGAGCTCCATTTTGGTCTCATCTGACCACAACACTTTCACCCAGTTCTCCTCTGAATCATTCAGATGTTCATTGGCAAACTTCAGACGGGCATGCATATGTGCTTTCTTGAGCAGGGGGACCTTGCGGGCGCTGCAGGATTTCAGTCCTTCACGGCGTAGTGTGTTACCAATTGTTTTCTTGGTGACTATGGTCCCAGCTGCCTTGAGATCATTGACAAGATCCTCCCGTGTAGTTCTGGGCTGATTCCTCACCGTTCTCATGATCATTGTAACTCCACGAGCCCCAGGCCGAGGGAGATTGACAGTTATTTTGTGTTTCTGCCATTTGCGAATAATCGCACCAACTGTTGTCACCTTCTCACCAAGCTGCTTGGCGATGGTCTTGTAGCCCATTCCAGCCTTGTGTAGGTCTACAATCTTGTCCCTGACATCCTTGGAGAGCTCTTTGGTCTTGGCCATGGTGGAGAGTTAGGAATCTGATTGATTGATTGCTTCTGTGGACAGGTGTCTTTTATACAGGTAACAAACTGAGATTAGGAGCACTCCCTTTAAGAGTGTGCTCCTAATCTCAGCGTGTTACCTGTATAAAAGACACCTAAGAGCCAGAAATCTTTCTAATTGAGAGGGAATCAAATACTTATTTCCCTCATTAAAATGCAAATAAATGTATAACATTTTTAACATGCATTTTTCTGGATTTGTTTGTTGTTATTCTGTCTCTCACTGTTCAAATAAACCTACCATTAAAATTATAGATTGATCATTTCATTTTTTTTCTTTTTTTCTTTTCTTTTCTTTTTTCAGAAGCACCAGATCATCAGCAAACAGCAGACATTTGACTTCAGATTCTAGTAGGGTGAGGCTGGGTGCTGCAGACTGTTCTAGTGCCCTCGCCAATTCGTTGATATATATGTTGAAGAGGGTGGGGCTTAAGCTGCATACCTGTCTCACCCCACAGCCCTGTGGAAAGAAATGTATGTGTCTTTTGCCAATTTTAACCGCACTTCTTCTTTTTTGGGGGGATGGATCAGCTTAATATTGCAGATAGATTAGACAGATAGATTGTAACTTCCATCAATGTAATTGTCTGCATCACTTCCAATCCCTCATGTTTTTATATATATATATATATATATATATATATATATATTCCCCTTTATTACTTTCCAACCCCACCACCCTTTCCCTACTTGGGGTAAACTAGTGAACAACAATGCTTAGGCCTCTACTTCAAGCTTATACATACTATTTACATTTTATGGACACAGTCAATTTTACAATAATTATATATATTTTTTTTCTCCTGGACTACTTCTACTCTCAACC